>NW_020621381.1:5138767-5147974 GCF_003573695.1 Papaver somniferum | reverse complement strand
TGTACTTCAACGTATTCTTTTGAACCATCCTCTTAAATTTACCATCTTAGTATATTATTAGATGTTTTAAACAGTTTCTCGCGTTCCCGGTGACATATATTAATTCTTAATTTTGGAGTTCTATGAGTTGTTCATAACAGGCCTACTATGAAACTAAGTCGTCACCTATACTTCTGTGTATTCTTTTGAACCTTCCTCTTAAATTTACCAGTTTTTATATATTATTATTAGATGTTTCAAACAGTTTATAGCGTTCCAGGTGACATCTATTAATTCTTTACTTTTAGAGGAATATGAGTTATTGATAACAAGCCTACTCTGAAACTAAGCAGTCTCCTATACTTCTGTGTATTCTTTTGAACTATCCTCGTAAATTTACCAGTTTTTGTATATTATTAGATGTTTTAAAAAGTTACTAGCGTTCCAGGTGACATCTGTTAATTCTTTAATTTTATAGGACTATGAATTATTGATAACAAGCTTACTATGAAACTAAGCAGTAACCTGTACTTCAACGTATTCTTTTGAACCATCCTCTTAAATTTACCATCTTAGTATATTATTAGATGTTTTAAACAGTTTATCGCGTTCCCGGTGACATATATTAATTCTTAATTTTGGAGTTCTATGAGTTGTTCATAACAGGCCTACTATGAAGCTAAGCAGTCACCTATACTTCTGTGTATTCTTTTGAACCTTCCTCTCAAAATTACCAGTTTTTATATATTATTATTAGATGTTTTAAACAGTTTCTAGCGTTCCAGGTGACATCTATTAATTCTTTAATTTTAGAGGACAATGAATTATTGATAACAAACCTACTACGAAACTAAGCGGTCACCTATAAATCAGTGTATTCTTTTGATCCATCCTCGTAAATTTACCACTTTTTGTATATTATTAAATGTTTTAAACAATTACTAGCGTTTCAGGTGACATCTATTAATTCCTTTACTTTTAGAGGACTATGAGTTATTGATAACAAGCCTACTCTGAAACTAAGCAGTCTCCTATACTTCTGTGTATTCTTTTGAACCATCCTCTTAAATTTATCAGTTTAGTATATTATTAGATGTTTTAAACAGTTTCTAGCGTTCCAGGTGACATCTATTAATTCTTTAATTTTAGAGTTCTATGAGTTGTTTATAACAAGCCTACTATGAAACTAAGCAGTCACCTATACTTCTGTGTATTCTTTTGAACCATCCTCGAAATTTACCGATTTTTGTATATTATTAGATGTTTTAAACAGTTTCTAGCGTTCCAGGTGACATCTATTAATTCTTTAATTTTAGAGAACTGAGTTATTGATAACAAGCCTACTATGACACTAAGCAGTCACCTGTACTTCAATGTATTCTTTTGAACCATCCTATTAAATTTATCAGTTTTTGTACATTATTTAGATGTTTAAACAGTTTCTCGCGTTCCAGGTGACATCTATTAATTCTTTAATTTTAGAGGACCATGAGTTATTGATAACAAGTCTACTCTGAAACTAAGAAGTCTCCTATACTTCTGTGTATTCTTTTGAACCATCCTTTTAAATTTACCAGTTTTAGTATATTATTAGATGTTTAAATAGTTTCTCGCGTTCCCGGTAACATATATTAATTCTTTAATTTTGGAGTTCTATGAGTTGTTGATAACAAGCCTACTATGAAACTAAGCAGTCACCTATACCTCTGTGTATTCGTTTGAACCAGCCTCTGAAATTTACCAGTTATTATATATTATTAGATGTTTTAAACAGTTTCTAGCGTTCCTGGTTACATCTATTAATTATTTTATTTTAGAGGACAATGAATTATTGATAACAAGCCTACTATGAAACTAAGTAGTCACCTATAAATCTGTGTATTCTTTTGAACCATCCTCATAAATTTACCAGTTTTTGTATATTATTAGATGTTTTAAAAAGTTACTAGCGTTCCAGGTGACATCTGTTAATTCTTTAATTTTAGAGGACTATGAATTATTGATAACAACATTACTATGAAACTAAGCAGTCACATGTACTTCAACGTATTCTTTTGAACCATCCTCTTAAATTTACCATCTTAGTATATTATTAGATGTTTTAAACAGTTTCTCGCGTTCACGGTGACATATATTAATTCTTAATTTTGGAGTTCTATGAGTTGTTCATAACAGGCCTACTATGAAACTAAGCAGTCACCTATACTTCTGTGTATTCTTTTGAACCTTCCTATTAAATTTACCAGTTTTTATATATTATTATTAGATGTTTTAAACAGTTTCTAGCATTCCAGGTGACATCTATTAATTCTTTACTTTTAGAGGAATATGAGTTATTGATAACAAGCCTACTCTGAAACTAAGCAGTCTCCTATACTTCTGTGTATTCTTTTGAACCATCCTCGTAAATTTACCAGTTTTTGTATATTATTAGATGTTTTAAAAAGTTACTAGCATTCCAGGTGACATCTGTTAATTCTTTAGTTTTAGAGGACTATGAATTATTGATAACAAGCTTACTATGAAACTAAGCAGTCACCTGTACTTCAACGTATTCTTTTGAACCATCCTCTTAAATTTACCATCTTAGTATATTATTAGATGTTTTAAACAGTTTCTCGCGTTCCCGGTGACATATATATTAATTCTTAATTTTGGAGTTCTATGAGTTGTTCATAACAGGCGTACTATGAAACTAAGCAGTCACCTATACTTCTGTGTATTCTTTTGAACCTTCCTCTTAAATTTACCAGTTTTTATATATTATTATTAGATGTTTTAAACAGTTTCTAGCGTTCCAGGTGACATCTATTAATTCTTTACTTTTAGAGGAAAATTAGTTATTGATAACAAGCCTACTCTGAAACTAAGCAGTCTCCTATACTTCTGTGTATTCTTTTGAACCATCCTCGTAAATTTACCAGTTTTTGTATATTATTAGATGTTTTAAAAAGTTACTAGCGTTCCAGGTGACATCTGTTAATTCTTTAGTTTTAGAGGACTATGAATTATTGATAACAAGCTTACTATGAAACTAAGCAGTCACCTGTACTTCAACGTATTCTTTTGAACCATCCTCTTAAATTTACCATCTTAGTATATTATTAGATGTTTTAAACAGTTTCTCGCGTTCCCGGTGGCATATATTAATTCTTAATTTTGGAGTTCTATGAGTTGTTCATAACAGGCGTACTATGAAACTAAGCAGTCACCTATACTTCTGTGTATTCTTTTGAACCTTTCTCTTAAATTTACCAGTTTTTATATATTATTATTAGATGTTTTAAACAGTTTCTAGCGTTCCAGGTGACATCTATTAATTCTTTACTTTTAAAGGAATAGGAGTTATTGATAACAAGCCTACTGTGAAACTAAGCTGTCACCTGTACTTCAATGTATTCTTTTGAACCATCCTATTAAATTTACCAGTTTTAGTACATTATTTAGATGTTTAAACAGTTTCTCGCGTTCCAGGTGACATCTATTAATTCTTTAATTTTAGAGGACTATGAGTTATTGATAACAAGCCTACTCATAAACTAAGCAGTCACCTTCTGTGTATTCTTCTGAACCATCCTGTTATATTTACCGATTTTTGTATATTATTAGATATTTTAAACAGTTTCTAGTATTCCAGGTGACATCTATTAATTCTTTACTTTTAGAGGACTATGAGTTATTGATAACAAGCCTACTCTGAAACTAAGCAGTCTCCTATACTTCTGTGTGTTCTTTTGAACCATCCTCTTAAATTTACCAGTTTTAGTATATTATTAGATGGTTTAAACAGTTTCTAGCGTTCCAGGTGACATCTATTAATTCTTTAATTTAGAGGACTATGAGTTATTGATAACAAGCCTACTATGAAACTAAGCAGTCACCTATACTTCTTTGTATTCTTTTGAACCATCCTTTTAAATTTACCAGTTTTAGTATATTATTAGATGTTTAAATAGTTTCTCGCGTTCCCGGTAACATATATTAATTCTTTAATTTTGGAGTTCTATGAGTTGTTGATAACAAGCCTACTATGAAACTAAGCAGTCACCTATACCTCTGTGTATTCGTTTGAACCAGCCTCTGAAATTTACCAGTTATTATATATTATTAGATGTTTTAAACAGTTTCTAGCGTTCCTGGTTACATCTATTAATTATTTTATTTTAGAGGACAATGAATTATTGATAACAAGCCTACTATGAAACTAAGTAGTCACCTATAAATCTGTGTATTCTTTTGAACCATCCTCATAAATTTACCAGTTTTTGTATATTATTAGATGTTTTAAAAAGTTACTAGCGTTCCAGGTGACATCTGTTAATTCTTTAATTTTAGAGGACTATGAATTATTGATAACAACATTACTATGAAACTAAGCAGTCACATGTACTTCAACGTATTCTTTTGAACCATCCTCTTAAATTTACCATCTTAGTATATTATTAGATGTTTTAAACAGTTTCTCGCGTTCACGGTGACATATATTAATTCTTAATTTTGGAGTTCTATGAGTTGTTCATAACAGGCCTACTATGAAACTAAGCAGTCACCTATACTTCTGTGTATTCTTTTGAACCTTCCTATTAAATTTACCAGTTTTTATATATTATTATTAGATGTTTTAAACAGTTTCTAGCATTCCAGGTGACATCTATTAATTCTTTACTTTTAGAGGAATATGAGTTATTGATAACAAGCCTACTCTGAAACTAAGCAGTCTCCTATACTTCTGTGTATTCTTTTGAACCATCCTCGTAAATTTACCAGTTTTTGTATATTATTAGATGTTTTAAAAAGTTACTAGCATTCCAGGTGACATCTGTTAATTCTTTAGTTTTAGAGGACTATGAATTATTGATAACAAGCTTACTATGAAACTAAGCAGTCACCTGTACTTCAACGTATTCTTTTGAACCATCCTCTTAAATTTACCATCTTAGTATATTATTAGATGTTTTAAACAGTTTCTCGCGTTCCCGGTGACATATATATTAATTCTTAATTTTGGAGTTCTATGAGTTGTTCATAACAGGCGTACTATGAAACTAAGCAGTCACCTATACTTCTGTGTATTCTTTTGAACCTTCCTCTTAAATTTACCAGTTTTTATATATTATTATTAGATGTTTTAAACAGTTTCTAGCGTTCCAGGTGACATCTATTAGTTCTTTACTTTTAAAGGAATATGAATTATTGATAACAAGCCTACTGTGAAACTAAGCAGTCACCTGTACTTCAATGTATTCTTTTGAACCATCCTATTAAATTTACCAGTTTTAGTACATTAGTTAGATGTTTAAACAGTTTCTCGCGTTCCAGGTGACATCTATTAATTCTTTAATTTTAGAGGACTATGAGTTATTGATAACAAGCCTACTCATAAACTAAGCAGTCACCTATACTTCTGTGTATTCTTCTGAACCATCCTGTTATATTTACCGATTTTTGTATATTATGAGATATTTTAAACAGTTTCTAGTATTCCAGGTGACATCTATTAATTCTTTACTTTTAGAGGACTATGAGTTATTGATAAAAAGCCTACTCTGAAACTAAGCAGTCTCCTATACTTCTGTGTGTTCTTTTGAACCATCCTCTTAAATTTACCAGTTTTAGTATATTATTAGATGGTTTAAATAGTTTCTAGCGTTCCAGGTGACATCTATTAATTCTTTAATTTAGAGGACTATGAGTTATTGATAACAAGCCTACTATGAAACTAAGCAGTCACCTATACTTCTGTGTATTCTTTTGAACCATCCTTTTAAATTTACCAGTTTTAGTATATTATTAGATGTTTAATTAGTTTCTCGCGTTCCCGGTAACATATATTAATTCTTTAATTTTGGAGTTCTATGAGTTGTTGATAACAAGCCTACTGTGAAACTAAGCAGTCACCTATACCTCTGTGTATTCTTTTGAACCAGCCTCTTAAATTTACCAGTTATTATATATTATTAGATGTTTTAAACAGTTTCTAGATTAAAACAAGCCTACTATTAATTATTTAATTTTAGAGGACAATGAATTATTGATAACAAGCCTACTATGAAACTAAGTAGTCACCTATAAATCTGTGTATTCTTTTGAACCATCCTCTTAAATTTACCAGTTTTTGTATATTATTAGATGTTTTAAATAGTTACTAGCGTTCCAGGTGACATCTATTAATTCTTTAATTTTAGAGGACTATGAATTATTGATAACAAGCTTACTATAAAACTAAGCAGTCACATGTACTTCAACGTATTCTTTTGAACCATCCTCTTAAATTTACCATCTTAGTATATTATTAGATGTTTTAAACAGTTTCTCGCGTTCTCGGTGACATATATTAATTCTTTAATTTTGGAGTTTTATAAGTTGTTGATAACAAGCCTACTATGAAACTAAACAGTCACCTATACTTCTGTGTATTCTTTTGAACCATCCTTTTAAATTTACCAGTTTTAGTATATTATTAGATGTTTAAATAGTTTCTCGCGTTCCCGGTAACATATATTAATTTTTTAATTTTGGAGTTCTATGAGTTGTTGATAACAAGCCTACTATGAAACTAAGCAGTCACCTATACCTCTGTGTATTATTTTGAACCAGCCTCATAAATTTACCATTTATTATATATTATTAGATGTTTTAAACAGTTTCTAGCGTTCCTGGTTACATCTATTAATTATTTTATTTTAGAGGACAATGAATTATTGATAACAAGCCTACTAGGAAACTAAGTAGTCACCTATAAATCTGTGTATTCTTTTGAACCATCCTCTTAAATTTACCAGTTTTTGTATATTATTAGATGTTTTAAAAAGTTACCAGTGTTCCAGGTGACATCTGTTAATTCTTTAATTTTAGAGGACTATGAATTATTGATAACAACATTACTATGAAACTAAACAGTCACCTGTACTTCAACGTATTCTTTTGAACCATCCTCTTAAATTTACCATCTTAGTATATTATTAGATGTTTTAAACAGTTTCTCGCGTTCCCGGTGACATATATTAATTCTTAATTTTGGAGTTCTATGAGTTGTTCATAACAGGCCTACTATGAAACTAAGCAGTCACCTATACTTCTGTGTATTCTTTTGAACCTTCCTCTTAAATTTACCAGTTTTTATATATTATTATTAGATGTTTAAACAGTTTCTAGCGTTCCGGGTGACATCTATTAATTCTTTACTTTTAGAGGAATATGAGTTATTGATAACAAGCCTACTCTGAAACTAAGCAGTCTCCTATACTTCTGTGTATTCTTTTGAACCATCCTCGTAAATTTACCAGTTTTTGTATATTATTAGATGTTTTAAAAAGTTACTAGCGTTCCAGGTGACATCTGTTAATTCTTTAATTTTAGAGGACTATGAATTATTGATAACAAGCTTACTATGAAACTAAGCAGTCACCTGTACTTCAACGTATTCTTTTGAACCATCCTCTTAAATTTACCATCTTAGTATATTATTAGATGTTTTAAACAGTTTCTCGCGTTCCCGGTGACATATATTAATTCTTAATTTTGGAGTTCTATGAGTTGTTCATAACAGGCCTACTATGAAACTAAGCAGTCACCTATACTTCTGTGTATTCTTTTGAACCTTCCTCTTAAATTTACCAGTTTTTATATATTATTATTAGATGTTTTAAACAGTTTATAGCGTTCCAGGTGACATCTATTAATTCTTTACTTTTAGAGGAATATGAGTTATTGATAACAAGCCTACTCTGAAACTAAGCAGTCTCCTATAGGGGAAATTAGGCTCAGGCCCAACCCATGGATAACCCATAATATGAGGCCCTTAATTAAAAAAAGTTTAAATCTAGGCCCCGAGTTTTTAAAAGACCTTGATACCCTTATGCATATTGTCAAGCCCATAATTAAATAAAATTTAAATCTAGGCCCAAAATTATTAAATCTAAGCCCGAAATTATTAAAATACAGTGCGAAGGTGTAAACAGAAGTTACACATGCATATGGCATGTGTAACCAGAAGTTACACATCCTTATTATATGTGTAATGCAAAGTTACACTTGTATATATATGCAAATAAATAGACATCAAAAAAAAAACACAAAATAAAAGTTATTACTTTAATATTCATTTACAATAATTTCTTAGCATGTGTAACTAGAAGTTACACACGCATCTGTTTAGTGTAATTGAGAGTTACATATGTGTCTATCTAGTGTAACTGAGAGTTACACATGCATCTGACTTGTGTATTCAGCGTCAACTCCAGTTCCAGCGAGACCATTACCACGTTTAAGCAATTAGCTTTTATGAAGTTATCTAAAACCTGAAATATAACAACAAGCAATCAGTATTTATACGATTAAAATGAACAGTACATAAAACAATGTATATTTCAGTTTCACAAGCATCTGACTAGTGTAGCTAGCGGTTACACATGCATCTGAATTGTGTAACTGAGAGTTACACATGCATATAACATGTGTAACTAGGAGATACACATTCATCTGGCTAGTGTAGCTAGCAGTTACACATGCATATGACTAGTGTAACTAGAAGTTACACATACATATTGATATGTGTACCCAAAATCAGTATGTGTAAGTAAAAGTTACACATCTAATTAACATGTGTAACTTGCAGATACACATGCATCTGAATTATGTAACTAGGAGTTACACATGCATCTGACTTGTGTATTCAGCGTCAACTCCAGTTCCAGCGAGACCATTACCACGTTTAAGCAATTAGCTTTTATGAAGTTATCTAAAACCTGAAATATAACAACAAGCAATCAGTATTTATACGATTAAAATGAACAGTACATAAAACAATGTATATTTCAGTTTCACAAGCATCTGACTAGTGTAGCTAGCGGTTACACATGCATCTGAATTGTGTAACTGAGAGTTACACATGCATATAACATGTGTAACTAGGAGATACACATTCATCTGGCTAGTGTAGCTAGCAGTTACACATGCATATGACTAGTGTAACTAGGAGTTACACATACATATTGATATGTGTAACCAAAATCAGTATGTGTAAGTAAAAGTTACACATCTAATTAACATGTGTAACTTGCAGATACACATGCATCTGAATTATGTAACTAGGAGTTACACATGCATCTGACTTAGATATGTCAACATAAAATCAGCAAATCCATCTCTAAATGAATAACACTAGCAAAAACGAGAGGTGACTATCAAGCAATTACCAGTCATAAAATAATACAGTTAACCTTGCAA
>NW_020621381.1:4945085-5138519 GCF_003573695.1 Papaver somniferum | reverse complement strand
ATTTTAAGCAACAGAAAGTAAAGCTTCAGACAGTAATTATACTGGCAGAATAATACAAACACCTGGGAACCTTGTGCTAGCACATTAATATCGCAAAAAATGATCACACAACTGATTCAGCAGGGTATAGATATGAACCCAGGAAAACAAAATGCATGTGTAATCAGTAGTTACACATGTAAACAATAGTTACACATGCATATTAGCATAAGTTACACATACAATCATCATGTGTAACTAGAAATTACACATCTAATTATTATGTGTAACTATAAGTATAACCTGCATCTAATTAGTCTAATCTGCATCCACTACTACTCCCTACTACTAGGACTTGATGTTCTTTTCTCAATTTCATAAATATAACCACTATAACATATCCCATCAAATTAGCATGTGTAACTATAAGTTACATATGCATATCCCATCAAATTAGCATGTGTAACTATAAGTTACACATCTAATTTGCATGTGTAAATAGTAGATACACATTTATTTGGCTTGTGTACCTAGAAGTTACATATTTAATTAGCATGTGTAACTACTAGTTACACATCCATAGTCTGCCAATGCTAGTTAAACGTGCAAATTGTCATGCATATGGCTTGTGTGATGTGCAGTTAAACAGATGTATGAGTTAAGTGAAACCATTCCAGACCTATATCCATATACTACCTTTCAAGAAAAAGAAGTAGCTAGTCGTAAGTAATCAAGAAGGCTTACTTGATAACGGTGTCCACTTTATCTGTCTGGATGTTGTACATCTTCTTGAAAGCATCCTTGTTTTCTTCTTCTTGTTGTCTTCAATCTTCTTCATTGCGGACTCGGTGGTGAGTGGGTATTTCAGGATCTGGTAATGGTCCAGCTTGTTCCTTGGTAGTGCACTAATATATTGGTACTTGGGATTCCTTGCCTTCTGCAATGTCTTTGGCCTGTGAAATATGACTGATGTGCAGATATTCTTAGCCTTCTTCTTAATGGTTGATGCTCCAGCTTTGACAGCCTTGGAAGCTTTGTTAGCCAGCACCTTGGGGTCAGCCTTCTTAGTAACTACATGACAAGCAAATGATATCAGTATCATAGCAGCTAGAACACTTCTCATACAAATGAACAAAACAGGACATCCAAAAATCAAAAACCAATGGACACAGAATAGTCAAATCTATCTCATAACTGAATAAACTAGAGCAAGTATACAAAACTTAATGTTCACCCTTACAGAGTTGCAGACTCTACAAAAAGAAGGTAAAATTAAAAATGTTACAGTTAGATAGAAGTTTCATATTAGGTTACATATGCATATACCATCAAATTAACATGTGTAACTATAAGTCACACATCTAATTTGCATGTGTAACTAGTAGATACACATTCATTTAGCTTGTGTACCTAGAAGTTACACATTTGATTAGATGTGTAACTACTAGTTACACATATATAGTCTGCCAATGCTAGTTAAATGTGCAAACTGTCATGCATATGGCTTGTCTAATGTGCAGTTAAACAGATGTAATGTGCAGACCTATATCCATATACTACCTTTTGATATACATTCATTCAACGGAAAGCATTGACCCCTTTGATATACATTACAAAATCCATATACTACCTTTACAAGGATGCATAAGTCAACAGTAAAAACCAATCATTGACAGGGATGCTACCGTAGTAAATTTATCAGAACAAGTTAACCTTGATCAAAAAAAAAAACATAAACATTTAAAAAAGAAGAGAACCTTGTGAAATCAGCTAATTACCTGTCACCACTAGCACCAGTAGTAGAAACTTAAAATAGTTCATCCTTTATCTTCTCATCATCTCCTTCAATTCATCAATTCTGAAAAACACCACCACTGACTTCAAAATCCTCCTTCAAACCTGCTCCAATACCACCACCTCTACCACCACATCCTCCTCATACTCCTCCAAATTCTGCATCTCCACCATCAACACCACCATAGATTCGTTAACCAAACTCAACATATATAGTCAAGATAAGCAACATAAAAACACCAACAAGAGTCCACAACTAGCTCCATTAGAATTATGAGAGATCAGCGTTTTTATTAAATGGAGAATTTAACTAGTATTATCAACAAATCGGCAGAAACAAACAACAAACCTAAACATACCTAGATTCAAAACCTGTTGATTCAATAAAAATAATGTTCTTCTCCGATCTGAATAAAGTCAACGAAACAAAAATCAGAACCTTATCAAACTAAGAAAGTAGAACTACTAAATCAGGAAAACCTATTGAATTAAATAGAAAACCTTACCTGAAGTAGCTTCGAAACAAAAAAATTAGAGCCAATTTTATTTTCGGATCACATAACTAGGAATTTTTATTGAATTAAACAGGATTAGAAGGGAGAAACTTATCTTTCTCACTTTTTGTTGTTGAATCTTCAGATCTAATAGTTGATGACGAATTCCATTGTCTCTGCATCTCGATTTCGACTTATTCACAAACAAATGATGATCTACAAACATCATCAGTACATACAGATACAGAAGTAGAGATTGATGTCATTTTTTCCTCTTCGTCGTACATCGGCATCCATAGATGACATAGATCGAAAACCACTAAATTCTTTTAGCAGAAGATAGAGTAGAACAAAAATCTCTATACATAATTGATTCTTTCTAAATCACAGATCGATTTGCTTGCAAATTGTTGATGTGAAATCAAATCAGAAGAATAGATCTTGTACAACCGAATAGATAAAACCCTAGAAAATGAATCTATGAGAGCAACTCTGGTTTTAGACGGAGAAAGAAAATGAAATAGAAAATGAAAGTATCTTCTGTTATTCCTCTTGTATAAATATTAAAGGGTAGCCTTGGTATTATTAAAATTCGTAATAATTAATTATGGGCCAGATCTGAAGAAAATTTGATTTTTTGGGCCTAGTAATATCATTTTCTTAAAGTATGTAGTTGACAGTGGATGATCCATTTAGCGGGGCTTCTATATGTTTGAACCCATATAGTTGGGGGTTCTAGTATTTTTCACTTTTGTATATTATTAGATGTTTTAAAAAGTTACTAGCGTTCCAGGTGACATCTGTTAATTCTTTAATTTTAGAGGACTATGAATTATTGATAACAAGCTTACTATGAAACTAAGCAGTCACCTGTACTTCAACGTATTCTTTTGAACCATCCTCTTAAATTTACCATCTTAGTATATTATTAGATGTTTTAAACAGTTTATCGCGTTCCCGGTGACATATATTAATTCTTAATTTTGGAGTTCTATGAATTGTTCAAAACAGGCCTACTATGAAGCTAAGCAGTCACCTATACTTCTGTGTATTCTTTTGAACCTTCCTATCAAATTTACCAGTTTTTATATATTATTATTAGATGTTTTAAACAGTTTCTAGCGTTCCAGGTGCCATCTATTAATTCTTTAATTTTAGAGGACAATGAATTATTGATAACAAACCTACTATGAAACTAAGCGGTCACCTATAAATCTGTGTATTATTTTGATCAATCCTCTTAAATTTACCACTTTGTGTATATTATTAAATGTTTTAAACAATTACTAGCGTTTCAGGTGACATCTATTAATTCTTTACTTTTAGAGGACTAGGGGTTATTGATAACAAGCCTACTCTGAAACTAAGCAGTCTCCTATACTTCTGTGTATTCTTTTGAACCATCCTCTTAAATTTATCAGTTTAGTATATTATTAGATGTTTTAAACAGTTTCTAGCGTTCCAGGTGACATCTATTAATTCTTTAATTTTAGAGTTCTATGAGTTGTTTATAACAAGCCTACTATGAAACTAAGCAGTCACCTATACTTCTGTGTATTCTTTTGAACCATCCTCGAAATTTACCAATTTTTGTATATTATTAGATGTTTTAAACAGTTTCTAGCGTTCCAGGTGACATATATTAATTCTTTAATTTTAGAGAACTGAGTTATTGATAACAAGCCTACTATGACACTAAGCAGTCACCTGTACTTCAATGTATTCTTTTGAACCATCCTATTAAATTTATCAGTTTTTGTACATTATTTAGATGTTTAAACAGTTTCTCGCGTTCCAGGTGACATCTATTAATTCTTTAATTTTAGAGGACCATGAATTATTGATAACAAGCCTACTCTGAAACTAAGCAGTCTCCTATACTTCTGTGTATTCTTCTGAACCATCCTCTTGTATTTACCAGATTTTGTATATTAGTAGATGTTTTAAACAGTTTCTAGCGTTCTAGGTGACATCTATTAATTCTTTAATTTTAGAGTTCTATGAGTTGTTGATAACAAGCCTACTATGAAACTAAGCAGTCACCTATACTTCTGTGTATTCTTCTGAACCATCCTCTTGTATTTACCGGTTTTTGTATATTATTAGATGTTTTAAACATGTTCTAGTGTTCCAGGTGACATCTATTAATTCTTTTCTTTTAGAGGACTATGAGTTATTGATAACAAGCCTACTCTGAAACTAAGCAGTCTCCTATACTTCTGTGTGTTCTTTTGAACCATCCTCTTAAATTTACCAGTTTTAGTATATTATTAGATGGTTTAAACAGTTTCTAGCGTTCCAGGTGACATCTATTAATTCTTTAATTTAGAGGACTATGAGTTATTGATAACAAGCCTACTATGAAACTAAGCAGTCACCTATACTTCTGTGTATTCTTTTGAACCATCCTCTTAAACTTACCAGTTTTAGTATATTATTAGATGTTTAAATAGTTTCTCGCGCTCCGGGTAACATATATTAATTCTTTAATTTTGGAGTTCTATGAGTTGTTGATAACAAGCCTACTATGAAACTAAGCAGTCACCTATACCTTTGTGTATTCTTTTGAACCAGCCTCTTAAATTTACCAGTTTTTATATATTATTAGATTTTTTAAACAGTTTCTAGTGTTCCAGGTGACATCTATTAATTCTTTAGTTTTAGAGGACTATGAGTTATTGATAACAAGCCTACTATGAAACTAAGTAGTCACCTATACTTCTGTGTATTCTTCTGAACCATCCTCTTATATTTACCACTTTTTGTATATTATTAGATGTTTTAAACAGTTTCTAGCGTTCCAGGTGACATCTATTAATTCTTTACTTTCAGAGGACTATGAGTCATTGATAACAAGCCTACTCTGAAACTAAGCAGTCTCCTATAGTTCTGTGTATTCTTTTGAACCATGCTTTTAAATTTACCAGTTTAGTATATTATTAGATGTTTTAAAAAATTTCTAGCGTTCCAAGTGACATCTATTAATTATTTAATTTTTGAGGACTATGAGTTATTGATAACAAGCCTACTATGAAACTAAGCAGTCACCTATACTTTTGTGTGTTCGTTTGAACCATCCTCTTAAATTTACCAGTATTAGTATATTATTAGATGGTTTAAAAAGTTTCTAGCGTTCCAGATGACATCTATTAGTTCTTTAATTTTAGAGGAGTATGAGTTATTGATAACAAGCCTACTATGAAACTAAGCAGTCTCCTATACTTAACCATCTTCTTAAATTTACCAGTTTAGTATATTATTAGATGTTTTAAACAGTTTTTACCGTTCCAGGTGACATCTATTAATTCTTTAATTTTAGAGGACTATAAGTTATTGATAACAAGCCTACTATGAACTAAGCATTCACCTATACTTCTTTGTATTCTTCTGAACCATCCTCTTATATTTACCAGTTTTTGTATATTATTAGATGTTTTAAACAGTTTCTAACGTTCCAGGTGGCATCTATTAATTCTTTAATTTTAGAGGACTATGAGTCATTGATAACAAGCCTACTATGAAACTAAGGGGTCACCTATACTTCTGTGTATTCTTTTGAATCAGCCTCTTAAATTTACCAGTTTTTATATATTATTAGATGTTTTAAACAGTTTCTAGCGTTCCAGGTGACATCTATTAATTATTTAATTTTAGAGGACAATGAATTATTGATAACAAGCATACTATGAAACTAAGTAGTCACCTATAAATCTGTGTATTCTTTTGAACCATTCTCTTAAATTTACCAGTTTTTGTACATTATTAGATGTTTTAAACAGTTTTTAGCGTTCCAGGTGACATCTATTAATTCTTTACTTTTAGAGGACTATGAGTCATTGATAACAAGCCTACTCTGAAACTAAGAAGTCTCCAATACTTCTGTGTATTATTTTGAATCATGCTCTTAAATTTACCAGTTTAGTATATTATTAGATGTTCTAAAGAGTTTCTAGCGTTCCAAGTGACATCTATTAATTCTTTAATTTTAGAGGACTATGAGTTATTGATAACAAGCTTACTATTAAACAAAGCAGTATATTATTAGATGGTTTAAACAATTTCTAGCGTTCCAGGTGACATCTATTGATTCTTTAATTTTATAGGACTATGAGTTATTGATAACAAGCCTACTCTGAAACTAAGCAGTCACCTATACTTCTGTGTATTCTTCTGAACCATCCTCTTATATTTACCAATTTTTGTATATTATTAGATGTTTTAAACAGTTTCTAGCGTTCCAGGTGACATCTATTAATTCTTTACTTTTAGAGGACTATGAGTTATTGATAACAAGCCTACTCTGAAACTAAGCAGTCTCCTATACTTCTGTGTGTTCTTTTGAACCATCCTTTTAAATTTACCAGTTTTAGTATATTATTAGATGGTTTAAACAGTTTCTAGCGTTCCAGGTGACATCTATTAATTCTTTAATTTTAGAGGACTCTGAGTTATTGATAACAAGCCTACTATGAAACTAAGTAGTCACCTATACTTCTGTGTATTCTTCTGAACCATCCTCTTATATTTACCATTTTTTGTATATTATTAGATGTTTTAAACAGTTTCTAGCGTTCCAGGTGACATCTATTAATTCTTTACTTTTAGAGGACTATGAGTCATTGATAACAAGCCTACTCTGAAACTAAGCAGTCTCCTATAGTTCTGTGTATTCTTTTGAACCATGCTTTTAAATTTACCAGTTTAGTATATTATTAGATGTTTTAAAAAATTTCTAGCGTTCCAAGTGACATCTATTAATTCTTTAATTTTTGAGGACTATGAGTTATTGATAACAAACCTACTATGAAACTAAGCAGTCACCTATACTTTTGTGTGTTCTTTTGAACCATCCTCTTAAATTTACCAGTATTAGTATATTATTAGATGGTTTAAACAGTTTCTAGCGTTCCAGATGACATCTATTAGTTCTTTAATTTTAGAGGAGTATGAGTTATTGATAACAAGCCTACTATGAAACTAAGCAGTCTCCTATACCTAACCATCTTCTTAAATTTACCAGTTTAGTATATTATTAGATGTTTTAAACAGTTTTTTTTGTTCCAGGTGACATCTATTAATTCTTTAATTTTAGAGGACTATAAGTTATTGATAACAAGCCTACTATGAAACTAAGCAGTCACCTATACTTCTTTGTATTCTTCTGAACCATCCTCTTATATTTACCAGTTTTTGTATATTATTAGATGTTTTAAACAGTTTCTAACGTTCCTGGTGGCATCTATTAATTCTTTAATTTTAGAGGACTATGAGTCATTGATAACAAGCCTACTATGAAACTAAGGAGTCACCTATACTTCTGTGTATTCTTTTGAACCAGCCTCTTAAATTTACCAGTTTATATATATTATTAGATATTTTAAACAGTTTCGAGCGTTCCAGGTGACATCTATTAATTATTTAATTTTAGAGGACAATGAATTATTGATAACAAGCATACTATGAAACTAAGTAGTCACCTATAAATCTGTGTATTCTTTTGAACCATTCTCTTAAATTTACCAGTTTTTGTACATTATTAGATGTTTTAAACAGTTTTTAGCGTTCCAGGTGACATCTATTAATTCTTTACTTTTAGAGGACTATGAGTCATTGATAACAAGCCTACTCTGAAACTAAGAAGTCTCCAATACTTCTGTGTATTATTTTGAATCATGCTCTTAAATTTACCAGTTTAGTATATTATTAGATGTTCTAAAGAGTTTCTAGCGTTCCAAGTGACATCTATTAATTCTTTAATTTTAGAGGACTATGAGTTATTGATAACAAGCTTACTATTAAACAAAGCAGTATATTATTAGATGGTTTAAACGGTTTCTAGCGTTCCAGGTGACATCTATTGATTCTTTAATTTTATAGGACTATGAGTTATTGATAACAAGCCTACTCTGAAACTAAGCAGTCACCTATACTTCTGTGTATTCTTCTGAACCATCCTCTTATATTTACCAGTTTTTGTATATTATTAGATGTTTTAAACAGTTTCTAGCGTTCCAGGTGACATCTATTAATTATTTACCTTTAGAGGACTATGAGTTATTGATAACAAGCCTACTCTGAAACTAAGCAGTCTCCTATACTTCTGTGTGTTCTTTTGAACCATCCTCTTAAATTTACCAGTTTTAGTATATTATTAGATGGTTTAAACAGTTTCTAGCGTTCCAGGTGACATCTATTAATTCTTTAATTTTAGAGGACTATGAGTTATTGATAACAAGCCTATTCTGAAACTAAGCAGTCTCCTATACTTTTGTGTATTCTTTTGAACCATCCTCTTAAATTTATCAGTTTAGTATATTATTAGATGTTTTAAACAGTTTCTAGCGTTCCAGGTGACATATATTAATTCTTTAATTTTAGAGAACTATGAGTTATTGATAACAAGCCTACTATGAAACTAAGCAGTCACCTCTACTTCTGTGTATTCTTCTGAACCATCCTCTTATATTTACCAGTTTTTGTATATTATTAGATGTTTTAAACAGTTTCTAGCGTTCCAGGTGGCATCTAATTCTTAAATTTTAGAGGAATATGAGTTATTGATAACAAGCCTACTATGAAACTAAGCAGTCACATGTACTTGTCAGCTTTCTTTCCGCTCCTAAGGGTTGCAACAGAATTCACATGACTATACGATTTCTCTCCTTTGGTATTAGGATCAGTATGACTAGGGAACCGTACATCATCTCTCTCCCTTAGAGTCTTAGCTATTTGATCTACTTGAAGTTATAACTTAGCAAGAGTCTTGGAATTGTTTTGATAATTCTGCTTGATTTCCTCTTGAAAACTAGCGTGGCTCTTTACTAAAATTTCTTGGCTCTGTGCTAACATATCCTGGATCTTTCTTAATATACTAAGAGATTCCTCTAACGTAGTCATTCTATTCTCAGAAGGGTTATGGAACTAGGCTTGACCTGAAGAGTTCTTATTATAACCAAAACCTGGGGGAGGCTGAGAATTGCTAGATTGACCTTGATGTTGGCTCTTAAACCAAGAGAAATTAGGATGGTTTCTCCAACCAGGGTTGTAGGTCTCTGAGTACGGGTCAAACTTCTGACAGTTTTCAAACCTAGAGTAGTTATATAGCATGGGATTGCTCTTCACTAACCCGACCTTCCCAAAATAAGTTATCGAGCTCTATTCCACAACTAGAGACTTGAGAGGCTATATTCCTAGCATCAGGTTCAACAAGAGATCTATGCTTAGACTGATTCAATTCCAAGGATCCTATCCTTCTAGAAAAAGCAACAAACTTAACATCTAATCCAAAGAATGTATCTACCATATTAGTACCACTTCTATTGACCAAGAGTCTTTTAGGGGGTTCAACACAAGACTCCCACTGTTGTGATTTTTCAGCCACTTCTTCTAAAAAGGAATAAGCTTCATACCTGACAGCGAACATGTTGTAGTTCACCCTTCTGAGCCTGAAAATGAAGAGACTGATAGAGTCTCTAAAGATACCAATGAGGGTCCTAATGAGCCCGGCTTTGTTTCCAGAGCCCCATTCCCACAGCTGCTAGTTCCAACCAAGGTAGTCAATATTGGTTGTACCGGCCGATATTATAGGTTTTTATCATGTATCGGAATATATCTATACGATATCGAAAATATCAGCGATACAATGATTGAACGATAATATCGTCCGTATTGGACGGTACAAGCCGATATATCGGCTTCAATGATACACCGATATTATTGGAGTAAGAGTGTTTGTGAAATAGAAAACCATGATTTTTCCATCTCTACCTCCTGAATCTATTCCTTCGTTTCTTTCAACCCAATTTTTTAAAGTTTTCTTTATCTTCACTTTCATTTTTTTTGGTTAGTTCTTTTTTCAATCGACAACAATGAGATGGGGGTTTTATTTTTGATTGTTTTACAAAATAGCCTCTGATAAACCACATTTTATATTAAAATTTTGAGATATGTTTATGATTATTATAATGCTTGAACATGTGTAAATATTGAAAATTCTAATTTTAATGATGTATCGCCGAGAAAAACCGATAATATCTTTTGTATAGGTGTATCGGACCCAGCCGATACGAGACCGATACACGATATTGACTACTTTGGTTCCAACTAAGAGGGAGTCCAACTTTAACGATATATTGGAAGTTTTAATCAGGTTACTATTAACCTTCCATTATTAGATGCAATTAAGCAGATTCCCACTTATGTCAAGTTTCTTAAGGCTATGTGTACCCGAAAGCGAAAGCTTAGTGTCCAAAAGAAAGCCTTTCTAACTAGTCATGTGAGTTCTATTATTCAGAATACCACTACTTCTAAGTATAATGACCCAGGGTCCCCTACCATTTCTTACACAATAGGTAAATACCGTGTTGAAAAAGCGTTGCTTGACTTAGGATCTAGTGTGAACTTACTCCCGTACCATGTGTACCTTAAGATGGGACTTGGTGAGATGAAACCTACCCAAATGACACTTCAGTTAGCTGATAGGTCCGTTATAATTCCTTGTGGTGTGATCGAGGATGTTCTTATCGAGGTCGACAGGTTTATATATCCAGTGGATTTTGTTATCCTAGATACCCAACCTGTCCCTGACCCAGATAACCATATACCGGTGATTTTAGGTCGCCCGTTTTTAGCTACATCCAATGCGATCATCAACTGTCGAAACGATATTATGAATTTTTCTTTTGGTAATATGACTATTGAGATGAACATTTTAATATTAGTAAGCTACCCTCTGAACTAGATGACTCGAGCATAGAAGAGGTAAACATGATAGGAACATTAGTCGAGGATCCATTACCAAACACTTTGTTAGAAGATCCATTAGAGAAATGCCTAGATCACTTTGGGATTGATTTTGATGATGATAATGTGATTAATGAGGTGAATTCTTTGTTAGATTCAGCCCCTTTGTTGGACACTAGTAATGGATGGAAACCTAGGATCGAACCACTACAAGTTACTAAGTTTACCCTAGTTCCTTCTTTAGAAGAGCCTCCTAAGTTTGACCTTAAACCATTCCCATATACCCTGAAGTATATGTTTTTAGGCTCATCTGAAACTTTACCTGTGATTGTAGCATCCGACTTGGATAGTGATCAGGAAAGTAGGCTAGTAACCGTCATTCAAAAAAACAAGGAAGCTTTGGGGTGGACCATAGTAGACATCAAGGGTATAAGTCCTACTGTTTGTATGCATGATATTTATTTAGAGGAAGACACCATACCTTCAAGGGAGATGCAACGTCGACTTAACCCTAATATGAAAGAAGTAGTTCGAACTGAGGTTCTTAAGTTGTTAGTAGCAAGCATTATCTACCCCATTTCAGACAGTAAGTGGTTCATCCCCGTTCAGGTTGTTCCCAAGAAATCCGGTATTACTGTAGTCTGGAATAATAACAATAAATTAATCCCAACCCGAGTGACCACAGGTTTGCATGTTTATATTGACAATAGGAAATTGAAGAAGGTCACTAGGAAGGATCACTTTCCCCTTCCCTTCATCGACCAAATGCTAGAGAAATTATCAGGTCATGGTCATTATTTCTTTTTATATGGATACTCTGGTTATAATCAGATTGTTATTGCCCCGGAAGACCAGGAAAAAACCACTTTTACATGTCCCTTTGGTACTTTTGCGTATAGATGCATGCCTTTCGGGCTATGTAATGCCCCTGCGAATTTTCAGCGTTGTATGATGAGCATATTTTCTGACATGGTAGAATAGTTCTTAGAGGTCTTTATGGATGATTTTTCAGTGCTTGGTTCGGCTTTCGATGAGTGCTTGCATCATTTGTCATTAGTGTTGATTAGGTGTAAGGAAAATAATCTAGTGCTTAATTGGGAGAAATGTCATTTCATGGTTCGTTCAGGAATTGTTTTAGGGCATATCGTATCTTCTAAGGGTATATAGGTAGATAAAGCTAAAGTTGATCTTATTAAGACTTTACGGGTCCCAAAAATCGTAAGAGATATTAGGTCATTCTTAGGGCATGCAGGTATTTATCGTCGATTCATTAAGGATTTTAGCTTGATTTCTAGACCTCTTTGAAATTTGCTTGCAAAAGATGTTAAGTTTGTCTTTGATGATGCTTGTTTAGAGGCTTTTTAGAAGCTCTAGGATTTACTCACTACCCCCCCCCCCCATAGTCCAGACACTCAACTGGAACCTACCCTTTGAGATCATGTGTGATGCTTTAGATTATGCTATTGGTGTTGTGCTAGGTCAGCGAGAAAATAAGTTACTTCATGTGATTTACTATGCTAGCAAAACTCCGAATGATGCCCAGTTGAACTATACCACTACGGAGAAGGAACTATTAGCTATTGTGTTTGCCTTAGACAAGTTTAGGTCCTACCTCTTAGGTTCGAAGGTCATAATCTTTACTGATCATGCTGCTTTGAAGTATCTTCTTTCCAAGAAGGATACTAAACCTAGATTGATTAGATGGATCCTATTGTTGCAGGAATTTTCCTTAGACATTAGAGATAAAAAAGGTGCAGAAAATGTAGTAGCAGACCACTTGTCTAGGCTTGTTGTGGATACCCCTGATGATTATCCTCCTGCTAGGGATAGTTTTTCTGGTAAACAATTGTTCTTTGTTACCCAATTACCTTGGTATGTGAATACAGTGAACTATCTTGTTACTGATCGAATGCCCCAACGTTGGGGGTAAACAAGATCGTTCTAGGTTTTTAACCGAGGTTAAGCACTTCTTTTGGGAAAATCCTTATTTATTTAAGTATTATCCAGAGCAGATTATTAGGAGATTATACCTGAAAGTGACCAGTCCAACATTATCTCCTTTTGTCATGATCATGATTGTGGGGGTCACTTTAGTGCTAAGAAGACTGCTGCTAAGATATTGCAGTGTGGATTCCATTGGTCTTCGTTCTTTAAAGACTCCCGCAGATACTGTGTTACTTGTGAACGTTGCCAGAAATTAGGAACCATTTCCCGTATGAACATGATGCCCTTGAATCCTATTTTATTTGTTGAGGTCTTTGATGTGTAGGATATTAACTTTACGGGTCTGTTTCCTAATTCTTTTGGTAACGTATACATCCTTATCGCTATAGACTATGTATCTAAGTGGATTGAGGCGATTGCGTGTAAGACCAATGACCATAGGGTTGTGATTGAGTTCTTGAAAGATAATATACTTACACGTTTTGGTACACCGCGATCTATAATTAGTGATGGAGGGTCGTACTTTTGTAATGGACCTTTTAGGCTTTTTATGAAGAAATATGGTATTACACATAAGCTAGCTACCCCTATCATCCACGGATTAGTGGTCAAGTAGAGGTTTCCAATATGGAGATAAAACGTATATTAGAGAAAACAGTAATCCTAATCGGAAAAACTGATCGCCTAGGCTTACTGATGTCTTATGGGCTTACCGTACTGCGTTTAAGACCCCCATTGGAATGTCACTTTATCGAATTTTATATGGCAAGGCATGTCACTTTCCTGTTGAGTTAGAACATAGAGCATATTGGGTTGTTAAGAAGCTAAACTTTTCACTTGACAAGGCAGGAGCCCATAGGAAACTCCAGCTCAATGAGTTGGAAGAGATTCGTAGAGATGCATACGATAGTGCTAAGGAGTATAAGAACAAAATGAAACTTGTGCATGATAAGATTATTTTAAGAAATTCATTTCTCCAGGTCAAAAAGTTCTTTTGTATGATACCCGCTTGCATATTTTCCCTTGGAGGTTACATTCTCGGTGGACGGGTCGTTCGCAGTGTCTTTCATCATGGAGCTGTTGAGATCGAGACATCGGATGGTAGTAGTTCTTCGAAGGTTAACGGTCATAGATTGAAACCCTTTTTAGAGCCCTTTCCTATAGGTGATGTTGAGGATGTCCCTCTGGAGGACCCTGTTTACCCTTGATTGATCATCAAGGCGGTTTGTATGTTGTATATTATTTTCTTCTTTAATCTCTATAGAAGGATTTTTACGCTTTACCCAGGTACTATCTTTCCGACTTCACTCTTTATTTTTCCCCATGTTACTTTACTTTGTGGTTTTGCTCTTTCATTAGAAACATTGAGGACAATGTTAGATTTAAGTTTGGGGGTGGGGAAGAAACTTTTTGTTAGCTTTTAGTTGCAATAAATAAACTAAGAGCCTATAAATTTATGCCTATTTAGGTTGGCACAAACCAATCTAAGTGGATGGAAGCATCTTGGTTGTAGGAGTTGAGGAACCAATCTGAGTAGATGGAAACATTTAAATAGAGTATATTCATAAAAGCACAGAGCTCATGTGTTAGAAATAACATGGTCGTTTCACCATTTCTCGTGGAGTCCTTTTTCACATTCTATTTTTATTTATTTTTTCTTTTAAGTGATTTGGTGGGGCAGACGAATCAAGTTATTACCATTGCTAGGGTGAAATAGAGTATCTGAGTTATGAAAAAAAATGAAAAAAAAATGAAATTGAGACCAGACCATCAGACCAACCGGAATAAATTCAATAAAGTCGACCGTTGGTTCCCTTATATATGCCAATTGTATTGACCTAAAGTTAGGATTATCACCGCTGGTCCCCTTGTATATGCCGGTTATGTTGATATTAGTATTCAGACCGGTATCTCATTTCATTAGGATAGGTTCATCCTGGAAGTGGTCTTCAGACAGATATGGGAAACAACATTCAACATCTAAAACCATCTACGTTTTCTCTATTTCCATCTTCTTAATCTATTCATGTGATTTGTTGATTCCGGATATTGATGTCCATAATGCGACTATCTGAGTAGATCTCTACCACTTATATATGAATTTTAGTACGTGAGTGCAAACTCGTGTACAACAATTGCAATTTTTCATCAAGGTACTTCCTCCTGTAGTCAATGAGAGTATGCCAACCAAGGATATTCTTTAGTGCCTTTCAAGGTTCCGCGTAGATAGTTAGGGTCTGGAGTAAAGGTTCTGTGGGTACACCTGTGGTAAACCCTCCCGAGACTATAACTCGGCTACTGGGGCCACCTAGGGGTTCAAAGGCTTATTGCACACGCTAAGTGCAATGACGATGTCTGCGACAGTGAGTTAGGATTTTATTTTCTAGATTAGATTTGCTCGAGGACTAGCAAATAATAAGTTTGGGGGTATTTGATAGACACATTTTTGTGTCTAACGATAGATACATTTTTGTGTCTAATGATAGACACAATTTTGTGTCCGATTTGTCTCGATTCTATATATTTTTAGGGCTCATTTTTGTATTTATTATGGTGTTTTATTTATTTGTAGGTATTTTTGGCTAATAAACATTTTTGGAAAAAATTGGCTCGAAAAGTTGTCGGAAAGCACCCGGAGGACATTTGCTATTCAGACTCTCACTTTGGATAAGGGGTAACCTAATTACTAAAGGGCATCCCATTTCCAGGCAGTTGTTAATCGCACCCCTACTCTGGATAAGGGGCAACCATCTTCAACATTAAAAAAAAAAGGATTTTGGCGGGAAAAAAGTGTAGTTAAAGAGCAGTTTTGGCAATCGTGATTTGGAGGAGTTTGAGGTCGATTAAACCTCTGATTTTCATAGGATAGGCTCCTTATGGGTCTAGGAATCTGATATGGGTGTTTAAATCGATTAGATTGGGATCAATCGACGGATTTTTCTCACAATAAGAAAATATGGAAAGTCACGTGTGTGACCTGTTTTAGGGAATTTTAGAGAGATTAAAACGCTGTAAACCTTCCCAAAGATTTGTATCTATCTAAGGAAGAGTTGAGAATAAAAAGGAAAGCTCAGAAACGCGTAGAAATCCTAAAACAAGAAATTGTCGCAACTTGGCCGTGAAGAGAAGGAAAGAGATTTTGGAAGATTTGGGAGAGATTTAATCGGTATTTTTGATATAAATAGATGTCTTGGGTCATATAGAAGAGGTATCGAGAGTTTGGGAACCTAAGGAGAGCCAGAGAAGAAGAAATCAGAGCTTTACCAAACTCTGTTTCTGCTGCTGCTGCTGTTGAAGAAGAAGAAAAGCTGAAGAACATTGACCCTCGGTAGATAGTCGCCGAAAAGTGTCACTATTTAACAGCTGAAGAACATTAAGCTGTTCAGGGCAGTCTTATATCAGGGCAGTCTTAAATCAGCGACAAAGCAACAGTTTTTCTGTAACAGTTCCATTGTAACAGCTGTTTTGCAACACCAATACACTGTTGCAAACAGTCTGTGTTATTAATTTTCACTCTTTTAATCATCTTTTGATCAACAAACACATATTTTGAGATCATGATTAATATGAGGAGCTAAACCACATTGTTGAGGCGATAGAGGAAGCTATTTTTCCAACATAAAAGTGGTATATTCTATTTTATCTTTTTATTTGCAATAATTATATGATTATTTGCCTTGAACTATTATTGAATATGATTTTTATTTGAGTGATTGTGATCTATTTTGATGGAGTATGCTTAGTTTTAATACTTTTGATGCTTCATACTTGGTATTTACAATTATTACTTTTGAAAATCTACTTGTTGCAATATTTTAGAATCAAATTAAACAAGAAAATTGCATAAATATAAGTATTGGTTTAATCACTTAGGAAAATAGTGGAATCTTAGCCTCAATGTTTCTTTTAGTATAGATATCATCTTTGATTGAGTTTGCTATAATTTTTAGTGAGTTTTCTATTTTAATATTAGGATTTAAGTCTAATTAATATCCTTCACAAGTTTGAGAATCGAACCACTTTTATCACTATCTACAAATCACATCAATTTTTGGCGCCGCCGACGCGGACTTGTTTTTAGGGTTTTAGATTTATTTTTATTTTTTTTGTCTTTTTTTATGTTTTGGGTATTTATCTTGTGTCTACAGATTCTGGATCATAAAGAAAATTGAGTCAAGGAGTTTGGTGATTTCATAAAGACTTGGAGCTAAAGATTAAAGCAAAAAGAACAGAAAAGAAGAAATTTTTTTTTTTTTTAGACAATTTTAGTTTAGGGTTTGTTTATTTTATTTTTAAAAAAAAAAAACTGTATTAGGGTTTATTATTTTTGTAATTTTTCTTTATTTTTTTTTTGGACTTTTGGACTTTGGGACATTATTTTTTTTTATTACCCTACGGAAGGGTACTTTAAATATAAAATGTTTGCAGAGAAGGAGGACAATTACAATATTGTCTCTGCACCTTGGGTTTGTACACTAGACATCGGAGTCAGTGGCCCGAGTCGACTACAACCGATTCATCCCCCGTCTGGAACGGGAGGTAAGATTCTAAACACTCGCGAATCCCCTGTCAGCGAGTTACTGGACTCCTTCGTATGCATATATGTTGAGGACTGAATACGTACATTTATTTTTCTTGTAAAGGGAAAGGCCTGGCCATACAAGATAAGGGTTCAGATTTCATCACCGTTCTCTTCTTGCCCGCTTTAGGAACACGTAACCTACGCGAACCTAAGCCTAAAATTTTGACTAGAACGAGACCGATAGGGTAACGAGCTTAACAGGAAAGTCATTCGAAAAATATTGGTTACTCTTTTAAGCATAATTCGAAGTTCTTGACGGTTTCTGTAAGTTGAATGCGTGACTGCGCCGCCTTGTAATACCGGTGAGGCCTTGGGTATCAAAGCTCCACCGAGCTTCCCTCGCCTCTATTCAACTTACGTTAACTCGGATTGATTCCAGAGGGGTTTGCTTAAATTGTAACGAATTCCCGTTCGAAGGATTAGAAGCTGGTCTAGAAACAATCTAAGTGGAGACATCATGCTTTTTGTTTGCTAGAAATCAATAGGTTTGATTTGGTTGAGTCGGCCTTGATCTGTATTTCCTTACCCTTCCAATTTAGAAAATTCTATTGTATGCCTGAACGTAAAAGAGACGCACTAGGTAGATTTGTTAAACAGAAACCTAGTAGTTCAAAGCGTCTCGATTACCTTAATCTAGAAAGTCCGGCTTTTGAAGAGTCTGTTTTTGAACGTTCTTTGACTGAGGAGAGAATCCCTGTTGCTCCGATAGCGCCAGAAATGGCAACTTTGAAAGCTTTGTTGAATCCAACTAGGACTACCCGTCCTTCGTGTATTAAGTTAGCTGAAACGGAGGCACCCTATGAACTGAAACCTGGGACCTTACAGATGCTCCCAATCTTTTTAGGGAAAGAAAATGAAAACCCTTATTACCATGTTAGGGATTTTGAGGAAATTTGTAGTACTCTAAGAATTAGAGGCTTAGATGATGATGCTTTGAAACTTAGGTTATTCCCATTTTCCCTGAAAGATAAGGCCAAGTCGTGGCTGTATAGTTTGGACTCCGAGTCAATTGAGACATATGAACAACTTACATCTGCCTTTTTCAATAAGTTTTTCCCTAGGCACAAAACATCGTCTATTAGGACGCAAATATGCACATTTTCACAACAAGAGGGAGAATCTTTATATAGGTATTTGGAAAGGTTCAATGATTTATTATCCCAGTGTCCTCATCATGGTTTAGAAAAGGTTAGGCTAGTTCAGATCCTTTATGAGGGTTTAGATTATTCCACAACGACCATGGTTGAGTCTCTATGCACTGGTGGATTTGAAAACCAAACTGTTGATGCGGCGATGGAATTTTTTAATGAAATCGCCGAAAAAACCCAGCAATGGGAAAATAGTAGGGCACCCCAGAAAAAATTCTTTTAAGTAGAGGAAACGTTAATAGGGTAGAAGGAGGCTATGAATCAGATGCCAAAATTGCTTATAGCAAAAAGGTTAGAAGCCTTAGAAGTGGGCCAGACTAGTGGTAGAGTGGAGCCTTTTTGGGAAGGCCAGAATATTGAAGAGCAGGCCAATGCTCTTTATAATAACACTAGATTTGATAACCGTCAAAAGATTGACCCATATTCAGAAACCTATAATCCTGGTTGGAGAAACCATCCGAACCTTTCGTGGTCTAAGGGCCAAAGTCAAGGTCAGTTTAGTAATTCTAATGCTCCCCCAGGTTTTGGCTATACTAAGAATCCTTCAGGACTAGCTCAGTTTCAGAATCAGTCAGATAAGAAAATCCTAAGTTTAGAGGAATCTCTCGCCTTGTTAACTCAGCAAACTGCAAAATTCCAGTTATCCGTAGAACAGAGTCTACAAGCTAGTAACAGGATAGGACAAGAAAATAGTCAGGCTATTTCCGAGTTAAAAACCCAGGTTGGTCTGATAAGTGATTCTTTGAGAGAAAAAGGTAAGTTTCCTAGTCAAACACAACCCAACCCTAGAGGAGTTCATGAATTAGGTGCAAAACCATCGAATCAATTGAATGTGTTAGAACCCTTAGAAGTGGTAGAGTTGTAGACAATAAGGTAACCATGCCCGATAGTGAACATACTGTAGTTCACCCCTCAGGATCTCACCTCTCAGGACCAGTAGCTGAAGAGACTGATAAAGTTTCTGATGATGTGAATTCGGTTCCTGAAAGGTCTGATTTTAGGCCTAGAGCCCCATTTCCTCAGCTATTAGTACCAACAAAGAAGGAATCGAACTTTAATGACATAGTGGAGGTTTTTAAGCAAGTTACCATAAACCTTCCCTTATTAGATGCAATTAGGCAAATTCCTGCTTATGCCAAGTTCCTTAAGGATATGTGTACGCGAAAGCGAAAACTTAGCGTCCATAAGAAAGCCTTTTTAGCTAGTCACGTAAGTTCAATCATTCAGAACACCACAACTCCAAAGTACAAAGACCCAGGTTCTCCTACCATTGCTTGCACAATAGGTAACTTCCGGGTAGAAAAAGCTTTACTTGACTTAGGAGCCAGTGTGAACTTACTGCCATTCCATGTATACTTACAGCTAGGACTTGGTGAAATGAAACCTACTCAGATGACACTGCAGTTAGCTGATAGGTCTGTTAAAATCCCTCGAGGTGTTATCGAGGATGTTCTTATTGAGGTCGACAAGTTTATTTATCCAGTGGATTTCGTGGTCCTAGATACCCAACCTGTCCCTGACCCAGAGAACCAGATACCTGTGATTTTAGGTCGCCCATTTTTAGCTACGTCTAATGCGATCATTAACTGTCGAAATGGTGTGATGAGTTTATCTTTTGGTAATATGACTATGGAGATGAACATTTTTAATGTCAGTAAGCAACCTCATGAGCTAGATGACACATGTGTTGAGGAGGTGAACATGATAGAAGCCTTAGTTCAGGAGTCATTACCAAACATCTTGTCTGAAGACCCATTAGAAAGTTGTCTATCCCATTTTGGTTTAGATTTTGACGACGATAGCACTATTGAACAGGTGAATGCTCTATTAGATTCTACCCCTGTGTTAGACACTGATAGATGGAAAGCTAGGTTCGAACCGTTACCAGTTTCTGAGACTACCCTAATTCCTTCTTTAGAAGAGCCCCCAAAGTTGGACCTTAAACCACTACCCGATACTCTAAAGTATGTGTTTTTAGGCCCATCTGAGACTTTACCTGTGATTGTAGCTTCCAATTTGGATAGTGATCAGGAAAGTAGGCTAGTAAATGTACTTCAAGACAATAAGGAAGCTTTAGGGTGGACTATAGCAGACATTAAGGGTATAAGTCCTACTGTGTGTATGCATCAGATTCATTTAGAGGAAGACTCCAAACCTTCTAGGGAGATGCAACGTCGACTGAACCCTAACATGAAAGAGGTAGTTCGAAAAGAGGTGCTTAAGTTGTTAGATGCGGGTATTATTTACCCAATTTCAGACAGTAAGTGGGTCAGCCCTGTTCAGGTTGTCCCCAAGAAATCAGGTATCACTGTAGTCCAGAATGATAATAATGAATTAATCCCAACCCGAGTGACCACGGGATGGCGTGTGTGTGACTATAGGAAATTGAACAAGGTCACAAGGAAGGATCACTTTCCCCTTCCTTTTATCGACCAAATGCTAGAGCGATTAGCTGGACATAGTCACTATTGCTTCTTAGATGGCTACTCCGGTTATAATCAGATCGTTATTGCCCCAGAAGACCAAGAGAAAACCTTTTACCTGTCCCTTTGGTACCTTTGCGTATAGACGCATGCCTTTCGGGCTATGTAATGCCCCTGCAACTTTTCAGCGTTGTATGATGAGCATATTTTCTGATATGGTAGAACGGTTCTTAGAGGTCTTTATGGATGATTTTTCAGTGTTTGGTTCATCTTTCGATGAGTGCTTGCATCATTTGACATTAGTGTTGACTAGGTGTAAGGAAAAAAATTTAGTGCTTAATTGGGAAAAATGCCATTTCATGGTTAAATCAGGAATTGTATTAGGGCACATCGTCTCTTCAAAGGGTATAGAGGTAGACAAAGCCAAAGTTGACCTTATTAAGACTTTACAGGTCCCAAAAACCGTAAAAGATATTAGGTCATTCCTAGGGCATGCAGGTTTTTACCGTCGATTCATTAAGGATTTTAGCTTGATTTCTAGACCTCTTTGCAATTTGCTTGCAAAAGATGTTAAGTTTGTCTTTGATGATGCTTGTTTAGAGGCTTTTGAGAAGCTTAAAACTTTACTCACTACTGCCCCGATAGTCCAGGCACCTAACTGGAACCTACCCTTTGAGATTATGTGTGATTCTTCAGATTATGCTATAGGCGTCGTTTTAGGACAACGAGAAAACAAATTACTTCATGTGATTTATTATGCTAGCAAAACTCTGAATGATGCCCAAATGAACTACACAACTACCGAGAAGGAACTTTTAGCCATCGTGTTTGCCTTGGATAAGTTTAGGTCCTACCTATTAGGTTCTAAGATCATAATCTATACAGATCATGCTGCTTTGAAATACCTTTTATCTAAGAAGGATACCAAACCTAGATTGATTAGATGGATCCTATTGTTACAGGAATTTTCCCCAGACATTAGAGACAAAAAGGGTGCAGAAAATGTAGTAGCAGATCACTTGTCTAGGCTAGTTGTTAGTTCCCCTAGTGATTCCCTTCCTATAAGGGATAGCTTTCCTGATGAACAATTGTTCTCTGTTTCCCAATCACCTTGGTATGCAAATATAGTGAATTATCTTGTTACTGGTCGAACCCCTCAACATTGGGGTAAGCAAGATCGTTCTAGGTTTTTAGCCGAGGTTAAGCATTTCTTTTGGGACGATCCTTATCTGTTTAAGTATTGTCCGGACCAGATTATTAGGAGATGTGTATCTGAGAGTGACCAGTCTAGTATTATCTCCTTTTGTCATGAACATGCATGTGGGGGTCATTTTAGTGCTAAGAAGACTGCTGCTAAGATTTTGCAGTGTGGATTTTACTGGCCTTCGTTGTTTAAAGATTCCCATAGTCATTGTGTTTCTTGTGAGCGTTGCCAGAAGTTAGGAACCATTTCCCGTAGAAATATGATGCCTTTGAACCCTATTTTAGTGATTGAGGTCTTTGATGTGTGGGGCATTGATTTTATGGGTCCATTTCCTATTTCGTTTGGTTATCTTTACATACTTGTCGCTGTAGACTATGTGTCTAAGTGGGTTGAGGCGGTTCCGTGTAGAACGAATGACCACAGGGTCGTAGTCCAGTTTTTGAAAGAGAATATACTTACACGTTTTGGTACGCCGCGAGCTATAATTAGTGATGGAGGTTCACACTTTTGTAATAGACCGTTTCTCTTTTAATGAAACAATACGGTATTACCCATAAAGTAGCAACCCCATATCACCCTCAGACTAGTGGTCAGGTAGAGGTTTCCAATAGGGAAATTAAACGTATTCTAGAGAAAACAGTTAATCCAAATAGGAAAGACTGGTCGTCGAGGCTTACTGATGCCTTATGGGCTTACCGTACTGCGTTTAAGACACCATTGGAATGTCACCTTATCGTTTAGTGTTTGGCAAGGCATGTCACCTGCCTGTTGAGTTAGAGCATCGAGCCTATTGGGCTATTAAGAACTTAAACTTTTTCACTTGACAAGGCAGGAGCTCAAAGAAAGCTCCAGCTCAATGAGTTGGACGAGATTCGTAGAGATGCATACGATAGTGCTAAGGAGTATAAGAACAAAATGAAACTTGTGCATGATAGGAATATTTTACGAAAGTCATTTTCTCCAGGTCAAAAAGTTCTTCTGTATGACACTCGTTTGCATCTATTCCCCGGGAAGTTGCGCTCTCGGTGGACCGGTCCTTTTGTGGTCCGTACTGTTTTTCCTCATGGCGTGTTGAGATTGAGACACCAGATGGTAGTAGTTCTTCGAAGGTTAACGGTCAGCGATTGAAGCCCTTTTTAGAGCCTTTTCCTACAGGTGATGTTGAGGAGGTCCCTCTGGAGGACCCTGTTTACCTTGATTGACCATCGAGGCGATTTTGTATGTTGTATAATATTTTTGTAGGTTTTTGGTTACACTTCACCCAGGTACTATCTTTCCGACTTCTCTCTTTACTATTTCCTCATGTTACTTATATTTTTGGTACTGTTCTTTGATTAGAAACATTGAGGACAATGTTAGATTTAAGTTTGGGGGTGGGGTAGAACTTTTTGTTACCTTTTCGTTGCAATAAATAAACTCCAGAGCCTAGAAATTTATCCCTATTAAGGATGGCACTAACCAATCTAAGTGGATGGAAGCATTTTGGTTGTAGGAGTTGAGGAACCAATCTGACTAGATGGCAACATCTAAAGAGTCTATTCATAAAAGCACAGAGCTCAGGTGTTAGAAAAACATGATAGTTTCACCATATCTCGTTGAGTCCTTTTCACTTCTGTTTTTTTTTTGTTTTTAAACTATGTTTCTCTAAGTGATTAGGTGGGGCTCACGATTCAAGTTGTTACCAATGCTAGGGTGAATTAGAGTGATTGAGATAAAAAAAAAAAAAAAAAAAAAAAAAAAAAGACCAGACCATCAGACCAACTGGAATAAATTCAATAAAGTCGACCACTGGAACCCTTGTATATGCCAGTTGTGTTGACCTAGAGTTAGGATTATCAATCACTGGTTCCCTTGTATATGCCAGTGTGTTGATATTAGTCAGACTAGTATCTCAGTCCATTAGGATAGGTTCATTTTGGCGGAGGCCTTCAGACAGATATGAGAAACACCGTTCACCTAGTAAACATCAAAACCATCTATGTTTTTCTATATCCATCTTCTTGATCTATCCATGTGATTAGTTTTGACTCCGGATATTGATGTCCATAGTGCGACTATCTGAGTAGAGCTCTGTCACTTCATATGAATTTTAGTATGCTTGAGTGCAAACTCGTGTACAACAATTGGAATTTCGCATCAGGGTACTTCCTCCTGTAGTCAATAAGTATGCCAACCAAGGAGATTCTTTAGTGCCTTCCAAGGTTCTGTGTAGATAGCTAGGGTCTGGAGTAAAAGGTTTTGTGGGTATACCTCTGGTAAGCCCTCCGGAGACAACACTCCGCCACTAGGGACACCTAGGGGTTTAAAGGCTTATTGCATACGCTAAATGCAATCGACGATGCCTGCGACAGTGAGTTAGGATTTTATTTCTATTTTATTTTTGCTCGAGGACTAGCAAATAATAGGTTTGGGGGTATTTGATAGACACATTTTTGTGTCCGATTTGTCTCGATTCTATATATTGTTAGGGCTCATTTTTGTACTTATTATGGTGTTTTATTTATTTGTAGGTATTTTTGGCTAATAAACATTTTTGGAAAAAATTGGCTCGAAAAGTTGTCGGAAAGCACCCGGAGGACATTTGCTATTCGGACTCTCACTTTGGATAAGGGGTAACCTAATTACTAAGGGGCATCCCATTTCCAGGCAGTTGCTAATCGCACCCCTACTCTGGATAAGGGGCAACCATCTTCAACATTCAAAAAAGGATTTTGGCGGGAAAAAGTGCAGTTAAAGAACAGTTTTGGCAATCGTGATTTGGAGGAGTTTGAGGTCGATTAAACCTCTGATTTTCATAGGATAGACTCCTTATGGGTCTAGGAATCTGATATGGGTGTTTAAATTGATTAGATTGGGCTCAATCGACGGATTTTTCTCACAATAAGAAAATATGGAAAGTCACGTCTGTGACCTGTTTTAGGGAATTTTAGAGAGATTAAAACGCTGTAAACCTTCGCAAATATTTGTATCTATCTAAGGAAGAGTTTAGAATAAAAAGGAATGCTCAGAAACGCGTAGAAATCCTAAAACAAGAAATTGTTGCAACTTGGCCGTGAAGAGAAGGAAAGAGATTTTGGAAGATTTGGGAGAGATTTAATCGGTATTTTTGATATAAATAGATGTCTTGGGTCATATAGAAGAGGTGTCGAGAGTTTGGGAACCCAAGGAGAGCCAGAGAAGAAGAAATCAGAGCTTTACCAAACTCTGTTTCTGTTGCTGTTGCTGTTGAAGAAGAAGAAAAGCTGAAGAACATTGACCCTCAGCAGACAGTCGCAGAAAAGTCACTGTTTAACAGCTGAAGAACATTAAGCTGTTCAGGGCAGTCTTATATCAGGGCAGTCTTAAATCAGCGACAAAGCAACAGTTTTTCTGTAACAGTTCCATTGTAACAGCTGTTTTGCAACACCAATACACTGTTGCAAACAGTCTGTGTTATTAATTTTCACTCTTTTAATCATCTTTTGAGCAACAAACACATATTTTGAGATCATGATTAATATGAGGATCTAAACCACATTGCTGAGGCGATAGAGGAAGTTATTTTTCCAACAAAAAAGTGGTATATTCTATTTTATCTTTTTATTTGCAATAATTATATGATTATTTGCCTTGAACTATTCTTGAATATGATTTTTATTTGAGTGATTGTGATCTATTTTGATGGAGTATGCTTAGTTTTAATACTTTTGATGCTTCATACTTGGTATTTACAATTATTGCTTTTGAAAATCTACTTGTTGCAATATTTTAGAATCAAATTAAACAAGAAAATTGCATAAACATAAGTATTGGTTTAATCACTTTGAACTTGGAAAATAGTGGAATCTTAGCCTCAGTGTTTCTTTTAGTATTGATATCATCTTTGATTGAGTTTGCTATAATTTTTAGTGAGTTTTCTATTTTAATATTAGGATTTAAGTGTAATTAATATCCTTCACAAGTCTGAGAATCAAACCACTTTTATCACTATCTACAAATCACATCATCTAAGTTGTCCTCAATTTTCTGTATTCTTGGTACTCGATTTTGTAATTATTCTGTTGTTTTATGTGTTTGTAGGTATTTTGGAAAATTCGGCTCAAAAAATTACTTGGGGCTCCCCCGGAGGACAGTTGGTAAATGGATCCCAGTTTTGGTTAAGAGGCACCTCAATTACTAAAGGGAAGCTTCTTTACTATTTGCACCCCAGTGCGCCAACTGCTATTCGCACCTCCATGTATGTTAGCGGGAGGTCCTCCCCTACCTTTCAAATTTCAATAATGGCGGGAAAAGGGTTTCTTCAGAAAATAGATTTTAGGGTTTGTATTTTGGAGGCGTTTCAGTGAGATTCAAAGGCTGAATTTGATTGGGTTTGTTCCTCTTAGCTAAACAGGTTTGGCATGCCCTTTTGTTCGACTAATTTGGGCTGGATAATCCGAGAGAAGAAAACAGAGCAACACGTTCACGAGAGAGGTATTTCACGGGATTTCATGAGTTTTGGAGAGTTTGAACGAGTTCTGCACATGTTTGTTGACTCGAGCAACAGTTTGGAGCGTGGCAGAGATAAATAAGGAGAGTTTGCAGCTGAAAGACGCGTGCAGGATAAGAAAAAGGAAAGAATATCTTCCCGTGTTTGGCAGAGTAATTGGGAATTATTCCGGAGTTAATACAGTTATTTTGAGGCACTGTCGAGTATATATAGAGTGTTGAGGAGTTGTAGGGGGTGACGGAGAGTTGGGGAGAGTTTAGAGCAACAACATAGGAGATTGATCGAGTTGCAGAGAATATTTTTCTGCTGCTGTGAAGAACACGAAGAACAAGAGCTGCCTAGGACAGTCGTTTTTCTACAGTGACAACGACAGTATACATGTATCGTTCTTTGTAACATTTGAGTTTGTAGCAAATATAAGTGTTACAAACCCGATTTAATCATTATTTTTCCCATTTCATTATTTGTGAACACCTTTTGAGCAATGAAATCAACTTTTGAGCGTGCTTCCATCATGATGAGCGGCTAAAATTTCCCGGTAACCAAGGCAATGGAGGAAACTATTCACTTATGCGTGATTGGTAATTTTCTTTTATAATTTCAATTATTACTAATTTAATTTAATTCGCTAAGATCACTTTAATTATATGATTTTATAAGATGAAAATGGTTTTCTTAATTAGTTGTGAATCAATTTATGTCTTATGCTGAGAAATAATCCTTTGATAAGTCATGCTTAGGGATTATAATTTAATTTAATGTTTGGAAACCTTACAGATTATTAGTGAGTTAATGTGAAAAAGAGCTTAATAATAATTCTTGAAATAATTTTTGTCAACCAACCAGTTAAAGGAATAGTGGAATCCGGAGTCTTGGTCTATTTTTAAATCTCGAAATCAATTTTGAATTTAGTTTTCCTTATTTTAAGTTTTATTAAGTCTAAAACCTATTGCTTTCACAAGTCTCAACGAACCTATTACTACAACATAATTGAAATCACATCAGTCTATACTATCCCTCGTGATGCCTTGCTCGGTTCTCCTTCTCAGTTGTCTCGCCTTGTGCATTATCGTACTGATCCTCCTTAAGGGGCATCGTACTGCACTATCCTCTGGTTGTAGTATGGATCGTCTGAGTCTTCTGATGCGATGTACCTTCGCCCACGTTTCTTCTGATATCTCATTAAATGCATTCCTCCTTTTTAGATTTGACCGTCTGAGTTGATTAGACCACTCCTTACACGCGTCATACATGTAGCATTGCAGCAGGCATCTTGATTCAGACGAAATCACCTTTTAGAGTATGATTCGATATTTTTACCTCATCATCTTAGAGTGAGACCATCACTTGAGATGTTGACACGTGGCAATTGGGTATTTCACTCTCATATTGACCACAAAATGAATTCAATATTTGCCTAATCCTTTAAGAGCATACATTACCAAATCTGCATCTGGAACAGGTTCTCCAATCTCGACTAAAGAATCAGCAATTGTCTTTAGTTGATGTAGAAACTCACTGATTGTAGAAGAACTTTATTGACTGAGTGAAGCTGAGATCTGAGCATTGATTTCCTACCAAAAAATTGTTCACTAAATAGTTTTGTTAAATGCAACCACTTTTCCCTTGCTGAAATCTTAAAATTCTGAAGATAAAGATTTATCAACAGTGGCATTGATGCAAGAACCAACAAATTTATCTATGCAACCATTCAAGATATTGTGGATTTGGTATATGAGAGTTGTTGATCAAGATCGTAGGTAATTCTGGAGGAATAGATCCATCAACAAAACCAAAGAGATTAGTACAGATCAAGATAGAAAACATTTGATCTTTCCACACCAGAAAGTTTGAAGCATCAAGTTTTGCAGAAACAAAGTTTGAAATATTTTGGACAGGAATTGTAAATTTACTTTGAAAACAAAATGGATTATAAAACTGAGAATATTGTGAAGATGGAGGAAAAATAAACGGTGGAAGATGTTGAGGATAATGTTGTTGTTGGTGGTGGTGTTGTTGTTGGTGGTGTTGGTATTATGATTGATTTCGTAAAGGCGGTGCTGATGTATGATGTGGAAAAAGAATAGGAGTATGTTATAGATGATGAAGAGGAGAATGTGAAGGCGGTTGTTGTGGTGGTGGTGTTTGATGAGTTAATGGAGGTGGAGGTGGTTGAGAAGAAGAAGAAGGTTGTTGTTGGTGTTGAGAAGAGATCAATGGTGGAAAGAGATGAGAGTTATTGGTCTGTAAGTTATTATGAACAGCGGAAGAAGATAAAGATGCAACTTGATTTTGAGTTGTTCTCACAATTTTTGTTGAAGAAAGTAGTTGCAGGTTTTAATGATGGTAGCTTTGAAATTAGGGTAAAAACAGGTAGAACCGGAGGAAGTCAAAATTCCCTTTTGGTATCTGATACCATGTGAGAAAAGGGTTGTATTGATTATTGAAATTTAAGAGCAGAAGGTACATGAAAAGTCCTTTATATAGACTAGGACTACACAAGACACAAGACAATAAAACAGAAAATAACAGGAGGTGAAGAAATAACAGTCTGTAACAGAAAATTGTTCTGTGATACAGCTGTAATCTGACGATCATGGTGACGTAAGACTGTACGAATATATATGTACGGATAACTAGTCTAACATACCCAAAGTTCTTAATTAATCTTCATCCACAGAAACAGACTAGACTTTCTCATATCTTCTTTCAACTTCATGAATCTCTTCCTGTTCAACCCTAATATCAACTTGTTCACAAACCACCAGATTCAGAACCCATTCTTCTGAACTTCTTGAATTCACTTCCCATTTATTCATCACCAGTTCCTCTTCCTTGATGTTCTTCACCATCTTCTTCAATTCTCTGACTAACAGAGTCGTTATCGGTTTAGGTGAAATCAAAATGAAAAAAGAAACACTCTCTTGAATTTTTGGGCTGAGGTAATGACTGAAACTACTCAAGACACCCACTCTACAAATATAGGCAACCAAATATGTCTGCCATTTAATTCTTCTATGAGGATTCCAGCTGGTAGTCCCTTATCCGCGGATGAGCACCGTATAGCACTCTCCAGTGAATTACGAAACCGCCCCTTTACACTCCAAATGGTTAATTTCTCATTCTTTCGTTTCAAATGACTCCAAATCAAACATACGATACATATTTTACATGAAAACTCGCAAATAAAGCATAAATAATAGATAAATATCAAGGTGTTTTAGACACCTATCATAATCGTCATGATGAAAAATCAAATTAATGTGAACGTTTAAGTTAAATTTTTAAGTAACATGGTAGGCTAATTCGGATTTCTACTTGGGTGTTTGAAGTCTAGTTTTAATTTAAATAAAACAAGTACTGTGAAATACAAGAAGTACTAATTGAATATATAAAAGTTTAATTTGCTCTTCATCCTCATAAAAGGTCCCATCATCCTGGTGGTAACCATCATGATCCGGATCCACATCTGTAGTACCCTCATCGCTAGTGAGGAAGGCATCATTCATCATCGGTGGAAGTTCACCATATCGCAATCCTTGACCGTGACAGTTTCAGATGTGTTGGGTTATATCTTCTCGTAAGTGTCTCCACCGGGCTTGGCTGTACAAATACGTACGTTTGGGGGGGGGGGTGATGGGTATGTACAAATATGCTCAACATCCTTCCTCTTGGAGGACTGGTATTGATTAAATTTCTTCTGGATTTGTGGCATAATCAATCGTCTCTTATAGTTGTGAACTATCATCGGTATATTAGGATAGATATTGTCTACCAAATATGGCCCTTGGTCGTACTCTTGACCGTTGATGCGAAAAATAACTAGAGGTGTTACACCTTTCTCCCCTATGTCAAATAAGCCGACTTCCACAAAAAATTTAGGTCGTTGTTAGACCCGGCCTCCCCAAAATAATAGTACCAGAATCATCTATCGTATGATGCCACCGCCTGTAAAACAAGAGTTGGTTTCTTATTATATCCCACGTGGCTTCCGGAAGCATCAGTTGGACAACAACTCCACTTTCAATGAGTACAGTCGAGACTACCTAGCATTCCAGGAAACCCATGAGCTTCGTTCTAAGCTAATAACCTTCTAATATCTTCAGTAGTAGCGCACGTCATGTATCCGCCATTAAATACCCATATCACTGCATCCAAAAACTTATTAGCATACTGGTATATTTTGGCTGCAACCAATTGAGTGTAATCATCCAGACTATCTGCAGAAATGTCCTTTGCCAGGTGCTTCATGACGGCAACCGTTTTCATATGCTGAGAGTGACCCGGGATGTTACAAACATCTCTTCGTTGTAGAAAATCAGGATCATGGGCGCAAATTTTTTCCACAATTATAAGAAAAAAGGGACGGGGCAAACCAAGACGTCCCTTGAAAGCTTCAGGTCCATATCTACAACCTCAGTTGAAGTAGCCTTGCATCATCTTTGCATCAGCATCAACACGACATTTGTCAACGCATCTTCTATTCGTCACCACTATTGGCTCGGGTTGGTGCAAATCATGCACCTCCTGCACCACCACCTGATATATAATAACGGAATTTCGACAACGATTATTGTGGTAGTGTGTGGGCTCTGCCACCTCTCTTCGTCGTGGCATATGTCTTAAGATAGCTACCTCCATTTTTCACCTGAATTAATGAAGATAAACATTAAAATGTTATTTAGTCACGGCACCATGCAAGACCTATTTCAAAACAAACATGTCAATAAACGAATTTATAACTCGTACATACGAAATATAGATAAAAAGGATGTAATTAAAGATTAAAGACATTAACAACATGCAGAATCCATTCTCTATATAAAAACAGAGTTTTTTTTAAGCGACGTGGTTAACCGGAGCTTCTGGTTGATTCTGGCCCCACCATTCTAAATTTCAGCCAATAGAATTTCAAGAGAATTTTTTGGTCCCACGAAATATTATTTGGCCAATCACATTTTAGAAAATAGTTTCCTAAAATTATTGAATCTTATATAATCTTAGAAACATATCAAAACAACTATACCAATAAAACGATTTCATAAATATTACCATCAAACGATTTAAAATGATGAAATAAAATAAAATGTGCACTATTCATCATGATTTCATCGTAAAAATTAAATCAATCGTGTGAATAAGAAAAATAATCCAGTGTCCAATGTCCATTTACAGTACTTGTAATAAAATCACCTAATTACAGCGCCAAACTACGAATAATATAAAATACTTGCAGTTGGTATTAAATACCTAAAAAGAAATCATGAGAATATACCTGATTCAAAGAACAAATTTAAATCATCGATTAAAAGAAAATACCTGATATGTGAATGGCCCGAATGAATCCATAGAAAGGTTTTGATAATCCTGTACAAATAAAAATAATACAAAATTATTAGGATTATGATTTCCAGAGGAAAAAAAAACGGTGTCAGCAACAGAACAAAAAAAAAACAAGAATATGATTTCCATAGAAAAAAGAAAAATCGTTATTAGGTACAAAAGAAAAAAATAGAAATAAGCGTGGATATCAAAATAATAGGAAAGAAAATATTTTTGATTTAATTCAAAAGAAAAAAATATTTTCTACCAAAAAATTCAAAATAAATATGGATATCAAAATAATAGGAAAGAAAATAAATGTGTATGATATCGAAATTATTAGGATATATGCATATATTAGGATATATCTCCTTCTATATGTTAGGAGATATTTAATATTTCCTAATAGAAATAAATGTGAATATCAAAATTCTATGATATGGATATTATTTTCGTATCATAAGTTCTTTTTTGGGAGATTTTTTGCAGCCTAAAGCTTTCTATATAAGGCCCTTGCGCAGATGCCAAATTGCCACTGTTTTTTTCTTGGCTTTTCAAAAACAGGTTGATTTTTTTGGATCGTTCTCGCAGGAATTATTTTCTTCTTCCTCGCTTTCTATATCCAGGCTACATCACGGTGAGAAACTCATCTCTTTTGATCTACTATGCGTATTACCATAATTTTTTCAATGTTTAATAATAGTGATCATGTATATGTATCGCATAGTGATCGTATATGTGTATCTAACCTAATTTGAATATCCTTTCTATTCACTTTTGTAGCTAATATCTATTTAAAACGATTTTTCATAAGAATATGATGAACAACAGTGGCTTGAGTTCTGCATATGAATCATATATCGGTAAATCTGCTTCATAGTGTCAGTTTATTTAGAGTGCGATTTCACAATATTGAAACAATATGATTATTTGCATACACGGAGTGTTCTTTAGACTTGATAATGGATGGGAACGCTAATGCTGGGATTGGAGCGTGCAAGAGCAAAAATACGGGTATTTGGGTGTGGACTTTATGTGGATGAATTCGTTTTATCATATGATTTGGTATTTTTGGGTTTATAAACATGTTATTTTTTACCAGAGCCACATGCAATTGGTATGTATTCCAGCTAAGAAAAGTCTTAGCTAGATTTTTTTTTTTTTGATCGGTGGTTGTGTGTGTTTGTTTGTTTTCTTTGCGGATCATCACAAGAACATGCACTCTCTCTTCATCAAGTATGCATGTTATTTGGTCAAGATAATTGCGAGATGCCGTAGTATCTAGAATCTTTTACCATATCAGGTTACCAAAAATCACACGGATGGGTATGTTATTTTTTATATTTTATGTTTTTCTCTCTCTTTTTTTTTGTTTTGCATCCCTTTTCTTTTTCTGCGTCATTTTCTTTTCTTCTTCCAAGGGCATATATTTTTCTTGCATTTTTCCCTACCAATCTCTTTTCATCCATTATGACCAAAACAACAACCCTTTAAATGTAACAAGAAGTAAAATGGTTCATCTGTCACTTTTATCTCACAGCCTCCCAAAGGTAATGGTCTCTTTCACTCTATAATGAGTTTGTTTTCTAATAGTTTTTTTATGATTTGAGATTGGGTTCCTTTTATTATTGTATTTGGATAGATGTGCGGTACTGTTACGGTGCAATGAACAGGTGCAACCTTTGAATGTCGTGGACGTACGAAATATAGAGGTGAATTCCATCACATATGTTGAGATTTTTATGCAAATTTTTATGTATTGCTCGCCGAAGGAGAATTGTTTATTGCAACCGACTTCTCACGCAGAGGGGAAATGTGGTTCATGGCTACAGGAAAAAATACTTAAGAATTTTGGTATATTGAACGAAGAAAGGTGCCCCTCAGTGGACGTTGTTTTAATCATACACCACATGATTTTTTTCTGATTATACACCAATGACCATATTCCGGCTGACATCAATGCTGCATCTATTTCGACAAAACTTATGAATCATGTTGTGGCTCACAATCAATAGTTTACTTCATCCATTTTTGTATTAGCCAACCATATGAATCAAGTTCATCTCTTGAAATGATCTCATTGCTATAATACTAATAGGCATTTAGGAATTCTTGCTACAAAGATCTCATTGTGGTCACTGACATAATTTAAGAAGACATTTAATTAGTAAACTAAACCAATTAGATAAGATCATTATCCAAACATCGAGGTCCAACGGGGATATCATTATCCAAGATATAGTTTCTTGCATCTGTATCTTTAACTGGCTGGACTTCCAAGCTTTTTCTAGTTTTCACTTTATCTGCTATAGAAATGGCAAGGTCTGTAAACAATCTAATATGGTGTCTTTGTGTGTTTTGTCCAATTCACTCTGTTAAGATCTCTTCCTGTAATCTCTCTCTACGTTAAAGCTCCGATTTCAGTTGTGGTTTGCTATCACCCTATAAGTTTAGTTAGTTTTTCTATTTGTGCTGCACATTAAATACTAATGTTTAAGGGTTGTCATCTGATGTAGTGAATTTACGTATGCCAAAACCAATGGGGGATTAGGAAGAATAGTGAGTCAATGTTAAATTTTCAGGTTTTCTCTTTTGTGGGAAGAAATTCGAAGGCAAGAAGAAATTGGTATATCGCTTTTTCTCTTCAACAATTCATTGTTTGATTGATTCTGTTTTTACGGATTGTCAGTACATTATGTGCAATCGGTCAACTACAAGATTGATACAGTTCAAAAACCCTTTTTTGATTTTCGTTAGATTTTGTGATTGTTATGTATTAGTAATATTAATGCGAATATTTAATTCGTGTTCAATTCTATGATGCTTCGCTACCATAATTCATCCGCTACTGCAACCACTGTTGGCAGAGTTCTGTTATATTGCACTCATGCAAAAATGAAGAGTCTTGCGCAATTGATTAACCATGGATATCATTTTTCATGGAACCAGTTTTTTTTTTTTTTTTTGCTTGAAAGGTCTCAATCTCCGAACTTAAACTTTCGACAGTATTGTATTCCTTCAGTCAAAGTCATCAGCATTAAGCTTACAAAATTAACCGACGGTGAGCATCCTCACTATCATTGTTTGTTATCTTTAAGATTGTCATAGTGTCATTAACACCATCTTTCTCACACTAAGAAAGTACAGTTAACAAGTATCTAAGAATGTATATACTGGTTACAATCCTGATATTTTCTTCTCAGTAATTGGAACTGTTTTTTTTTTCTTTTCCTTATAGCCTTTTTTTTTTGGCTTTTTTATAAGTATTGGCTCATGTTGGCTTTTGTTGGTATTGTTTCTAATGCTCGTGAAGGAATTAATTTAATGTTGCTGCTTTTTTAATTTCTCATAATGTTGTTACTCATTTTCACTTGGTTTTCATATCCGTAATAATGCTTATGAGTTCCGGGATATGTAACAGCAGATTGGTTGTTTACCAAATAGGAATAAAGTCATTAGAGCATCCACAGTGGGCGAGTATAACCAAAAATTTGGGATGAGATCGTAACACAGTGGAACGGAGTAAAGATCAAATCCCAACCAAAGATCAAATTCCAGACTAAATATGGTCGCGACCAAATCCCAAATTCTAATATAGTCGGGCGTAAATTTAAAGTACGCTTGTTGCTGGGCGTAAATTTAAAGTACGCTTGTTAACGGGCGGAGATTTAAATTACGCCCGATGAAAATTCAAATTAAATAAAAAAGAAAAAGAATGAGGCGGACTTTTAAAGTCCGCCTGATGAAAGTTACCAAAAATGGGGCGGACTTTTAAAATCCGCCTGATGAAATTTTAATGGGGCGGACTTTTAAAGTCCGCCTGATGAAAGTTACAAAAAATGGGGCGGACTTTTAAAGTCCGCCTGATGAAATTTTACGAAAAAAAAATGGGGCGGACTTTTAAAGTCCGCCTGACGAAATTTTAATCATGTACCGTTGCGTCACAACACGGACTAAACCCAAAATTTGGTCTTTTTTTTGATCTTTGATCTTTGGTTTTGATCGCACCACTGCAGTTGCTCTTAGAGCCGTTACATTTGCTTACACTCCATTGATTGTATTAACTTTTCATTTTGAGGATAAAGCAACTTCGAATTATTTGATGGCACTATAAACAAGAAGTTTGATTAAAATGAAGGATGATGTACCTGAGGGAAATAAATCCCGTCGTTTAATTTTGCCAAACGTTTACTGTAGGTACTTTCGATTCCTTTAGATCTGTATTCGGATGTCATCATCTTCATCTTTTGATACCAACCAACCAATTGTCTAGAATTTGATGTCATACAATATTTATCTTTTGGTTCCACATAAACTCAATATTTTGTAACTTAGTATCAACTTAATTCCTACTCCGTCCGTTCCATTTTAGATGATGTTTTAAAAATTTTTCTTTGTTCCACAATACTTGAAAGTTTTCATACTTTTCCACAAAACTACCAATAACACCTTTACATTTTGTCTTGGAACTATAAGTTATTTGTTAAATGTAACTAATAGCAATTAATATTTGAAGACTTTTCTCAAGGGTATAGATGGAAACTTTTCATATCTCTCTTCATTTCTTAATCTGCGTGAAAACTCCAAGAACATCATCTAAAGTGGAACGAAGGGAGTAAAAATCAAACATTCCAGTTGAATATGATTTTGTCCCACATAAACGTAAGTGGTTTTTACTATGTTCTCTTAATTTCTATATGGCTCTTTCAAAAGGAGAACGTATATGTTCAGCTATTATCTCAAAAAGACAATATGAAAAGTAGAAGGAAAAGCTTAAGGAGCAAAATATCAAGTCATGATAGACTTAGGGGTTTTTATTTTCAACCAAAAATACAAGCATGCTCATATAAATTTAAGACTGCACCTGCCGGAACAATGAAATATGCAGGTAATTTTGTTACCATTATCTCTATATATTGTCTCCCCATTTTTTACTTGATTCTATTTTTTTATAATATTTTTAGTTCGATGACTTCCATGCAAAAGTACTTTTAGGTTTGTATCGAGAAAAGAAAAAACAAAACAAGATCGTCGAGTACCCAAAAAAACAAGATGCTAAATTACTATTGGCTTTGAAGATGCTACAAGCCCATGACTTTTTTTTTTTTAAACCATTGTGCTAATAAAATTGAATTTAAAACATGATTTCAGCATTACACGGCCGACAAATAGACCCATGCATAGTTATGTCAAGAATTCCAATTTATAATCGATTTTCAATTCTCTTTTAATAGTTATATGTTAAGGATTTGAGATCCGTCATGGGGATCATCATCGTCTTCTCGATGCAATCATACTATGTATTTCTTGCGTAAAAAGCGAGATCGTTTGTACTTTTAGGAGTTTAAGATTATGAGGTCTTGCTCATTACTGGTCAGTTTTTTATCCAATGATTTCGGTATCTTGCACATGCGCAAAAGTATTGCATGCAACCTGCATCAATAGAATAAGCATAATGAAGGAAACAGAGCCAGGAAGTAGATTATATATGGAACTTTTCATTCTTCTTTCACTAACTGTAAAGGAACTCTTAATCATGTTTGTTTTGATGTTTTTCTCAATGCGGTAATTAATTTGAGGTGAGATTTATTAAGTTGTGCACGTAAAAGTGATGAAAGAATATTTTACATCCCGACGATCGTTCCTTACCATGACAGAGAAGAATGCTTTACTCCATATCTATTTTGGTCCTCTTCGGTTCATATTATTTCCTTAAATACCTACTATGATATTAGCTTACTGATTTTCTCAAGCGCGTCCGATATTTCGTAAGAAAGAAAGAAAGAAACAGACTCATGCATCGCACGGGTGATAAACTAGTTTAAATAAACTAGAACAAGTTTTTCATTAGAAAAAGGTAAACTAACTCTTAGGCACGACATCTATATCATCAGTCTCTCCACCTATATTACCCCCACTATGACCACTCCTCTGACCACTACCACCGATACTGAGATTTATGAATTCACTAGAGTTTGGTGAGGTTTGTGCCATAGAAATATGAGGTTCATCCCGCACTTGACTTTCAACTCCGGATGGCATATAATATTGTTGTGGGGTCGATGATTCTGTTGCGGGACATTTACGATGATGTTGTGTTTCTTGCCAGGATTCATCTTGATTATAATTACTCGGAAATGTATGTTCCTCTTAACTCGAGGTGAAGACACCACCAGATGTATGCAAAGAAGAATGTGGGATACTTGGAGTATTATATCGTTCACGACGAACCGAATCATCAAAAACCGTCTGTTTGGTAGCTTGGAGGTACCAGTAAGCCTTCACACATTGGCGGAGCTGGAAATTCAACTTGGGAGTGGCTTTGTGCTTTTAGGGGTGGCTTAAGCCTACTATTTGGACTTAATTTTAGCATCCCAAGTAAAATAGGTAGTGGAACATGACTTTTTGGGCGTTCAGGGGTGGCTTAAGCCAGCCCTAGTCTGGCTGTAGTTTCTCAACTTTTCATGCAGAGAACTAAGCAAAAAATTAAAAAATACATAAGCAGTTGTTATTGGCGAAAATACAATATTCAAATGATAAACCATTACGAAATTTAAAGCGACTAACCCACGTGGCTGTGATCTCTGAAAAATCAAATAGATCTTTGTTAGCCTTGGCACCTCAACTAGATCTTCAAAACCATTTTTGGAAAAAGGCACATCACATTGTATGTTTGGAAGTTGTGTCATGGGATCTCCGACTGGGCCATATGTGTATAATTTTGATTCCATGGTAGGAGGTGGGTGTTGAGGCATCAAACTGCGAGCAACACCTGTGTCGCCTACACCGAGATCGTCATGGGTGTTTTCATGCATTGTTGTTGTCATCAAAGGACCGACATTCTTACTCTTCCAGAACCGGAAATAAGACTCTTCAGGGACAACAAAATAGTGTTCACCTACCTCAAGCTCATCATCATCGGATACTGAATCCAACACCAGAAGGTTGCATGGGATAGCTATTATCCCTACCACCTGCCTCATATATCTCTTGGACAGATAAGATTAAACTCTTGTTCCCTTGTCCACATCTTTGAAGATAATTTGTTAGAGCAATGCTCAGTCGAACTCGCAAGCGTTGCTATCTCAAGCTTGTTTGCCAAGTTTAGTTGCCAAAACTATAAGTATTGATTTCTAGTTTATTATTAGCTAAGTGTAGGATTACGATAGTAAGTGTAGTTGAGCATTATGCTTCACAGCGTTCATTGATTGATGAAGAAGAAATACTAAGGGGAGCTTGTGGAACTTCATCAACAAAAGGTATGTGGAAACTTGAACTCATCTATCACTCAAAAGTCTATCTACTCTATCTCCTATTTGAGACAAAAGTCGTATAGCTATATATACTTCAATTATACACATTGGATATTTCGAGTTGAGTTTAACTCGCTTACATATTTCTCGAAATATGTATTGGTAAGCTTTCGCTTTAACCAAGTTCATCTTATATTCTTCACGAAAGTCAAAATATGATCATGTGAAAATCGCCTTGTAACATCTTACATGATTTGTGTGAGACAAACATTTGATGTAGACTCAGAATGTTTCGTATTGATCATTCGATCACTTGAAATTGCTTTGAATCTAATAGTTTGTGTGAGACGGCTATTGTCGTCTTCTAAGAATGTTTCAATGATTGAAATGGGAGTTTAGAACAAATAACCATGATCGGATGTAGAACAGTATGCGTACTTGTATGCTAACTGTTGCAAGTTATTCCAAGTTCGTGAACCATAATATGGATACCCCTATGCGTACTGGTTGGTTAATGAAAGTCCGGGAACTTAGTATGCATACCGGTATGCGTACTGGCATGAGTTTCAAGTTCCGAAAATTCAACTGAGTTTGGAAGGTGTGCGTACCCGTTCAGATACTGGCGACCCAAACTTAGTCCGGCCACTTAGGTATGCGTACCATTTGCATACTTGAGTAGGTTATGTTCTAAAATCGTTTTGTTCATGAACTAATACATTTATATATTAAGGAATGCAATCTTTTGCAAACCGTGGCTATAATGTTCATGAATTTATTCGAGTGAATCAAAATCGATTTTGCTTCAATTGTATCTTTTATACTTCTATAAGAATATAAACAATTGAACAACTATAGAACTGGTTTCATTTGATTCATTTGAACTAGTTATGGTTAAGATGAATATGGTGGATACGAAAGTGTTAATATGGAAAACTTCGGTAAAGTATTGTTGATCCAACAAGGTGTACACGTTTAGGTACGGTTACTCATATCTAAATGAAGTCACTTTTTATTTGTGTGTAAAATGGTAAGTTCGATCTAACGGTTGAAAGAAATTATCTTGAATCTAATCAGGTTTTCATTTAATGGTGAATATTGAATGCTTTGTTACCAAGGTAGCATTGATTGCAAACCCTATTTGAAGACTACATAAGGGAGAACTCTAGCAACATGGAAACCTAATCCCCACACCTCATATGTGATACTAGTTGCGACTAGAGCTGATTTTCCTTTAACCTTGGGTTTTTCCAAAACCCTGTAGGTTAACGACTTGAAGACTTCATTCGGATTGTGAAGCCAGACCCAATTATTTTCTTTATAGTTGCGTGTTCTGATCTTGTGGTTTTCTATCGTGATTCATTACTATCTTCTCTAATTTTTGCTCGAGATTTAATCTCCGATAGGCAAGATAAAAAGTAGTCACAAACATCTTCCTCTCATAGTTTGTGATTCCACAATATATTGTTTCCCTACCATACGATTAAGATTATTATGAGGTGATTGATATTTCTAGGCTGTTCTTCGGGAATATAAGTCTGGTATATCAATTGGTTCTTGTTTTCCTTGATTTATCAAAACACGGGACAAAACTCATAGGTATATCTGTGGGAGACAGCTTTATCTATTCAATAGACTTTTCTGTGTGATACAGATTGGTTTATCAAGTCTTCGACTTTGGGTCGTAGCAACTCTTAGTTGTGCGTGAGATCAGCTAAGGGAATCAAGTACGCAGAATCCGGCGTGGTTCTAGAGGCGTAAGGAACGCGACTATACCTTGATTAGTGTGAGATTGGTTAAGGCTAAACTACATTCCAGTACGAAGTTATCTTGGAGTAGGCTAGTGTCTGTAGCGGCTTAATACAGTGTGGTGTTCAAATCTGGACTAGGTCTCGGGGTTTTTCTGCATTTGCGGTTTCCTCGTACCAAATTTTTTGGTGTCTGTGTTATTTTCTACATAATTGAAATATCGCAGGTTGTGCGTAAGTTCAATCAATTGAGAATCCAACCTTTGGTTGTTGATTAAATTGATTGACAGTTGGGTATTGGTTTTTGATACCGTCCAAGTTATTTCTTATACTAAATCGGGCTCGTAAATTCCTATTTGTTTGATTGCAGATTGAATTGAGAAATAGAGATATAACTCTTGGAATACTTTTCTTAAGATTGAGTCTGACTGTCTAGTTCATTTTCTTGAAAGTATATTGGAGTTTTTCCATATAGATTGCTAAGATAAATATTGGGTGTGGTTGTTAGACCCCCTCTTTTTTAATTGGTATCAGAGAAGGCAAACATGTTTAAGACCTTATAAGTATGTGTTTTTAGCGATCTGTCTCTATGGAAAATAGTGTTATCTCTGAAAATGCAACACCAGTTCAGAAACACTCTGATTTGGTTCAAATCTTTGAATCTTCTGAGAAATCTCTCACATCTTCTCCATGGACTGAAACTGTGTTCAACTGGGAAAAACGCCTAGATGAACAGTTGGATGATCTTTCAAATAAAAGTGATTCAGAGGAGGGGCAAGATGTCGATGAGGAAGTTTCAAAATATATCAAGCTTTTCGACCATCTCATAAAGAAAAAGATGTCAACAGCTTGCTTGGCTGAATATCTGAAACCTCTCTGTCTAGAAAACAGGAAATTGAGAAAACTCTTTAAGGGATATGATTTTGGTTACAAACTCTTACAATCTCTTCTTAAAGATCGTGAGGAAGATGCGTGTTCAAAGAATTCTGAATGTGATAATCTTCGTCGAAATCTCTTTGTGTTGAAAGAAAGACTTGCAGAAACTGAAGCAAGATATGACTCTCAACAAAAATGTTTGAAGGACAGAGAAATCAGCTTTCTCGCCATACAAAAACAATTGGAGGCTGATCTAGCTGCTGCTCTTGATAAGGTCAAATCATTGGAAGAGAATCTGAAAAGATTCAATGCTAGCTCTACAGAATTATCCACTATGCTGGGAGCATGTACATCGTGATACACGTGGTCTGGGATATAAAGGAATAGACGCTCCAAGTGCTGGTAAGATCAATTTTTTCTATGCTAATGACAATTTCCCAAGTGACAATTTCACTGATATCAAAAGTGAAAGACTACCTTCAGCATCTGATGGTCCTAAGGACAAAGAATGTCAACCTTCAAAAACAACTCATATGAGAACATTCAAAAACATTCCCTTTAACTGTTATTATTGCGGAAACAAAGGTCATCTTGAAAGGAGATGTCGTTTTCGACTGCGGAATGAAAAACTTCATAAAATTCTTGTATGTATGTCTAAAGAAGTAATCAAACCTGCTTCTCATTATGCTGGTGTTAAAGGTCTAGTTTACAATCAAGAAAAGTGTTGTGATGGACAATTCTTGGTTGTAAATATGACACAAACTTTATACACAATTGTAACAGGAATAATATCATATGGACGTCTGACTCTTTAAATTTCTATATGAAAAGAAAAAAAATATCAAAGGAAGATGAAAAGTTCAAACTCCCTGCCTCTCACTGAAGAAAGTCTTGAATCAAAAGTGTTTGTTCCCGAATATATTCACATCAATAACCGTGTCTCGGAGCTCAACACCAGTATAAATGGACTTAAACACAGTATTAAGAAGAAAAATTGTTGCATCAGGTAATACTTGTTCCCCTCCTATTAATTCTCTTGAAAAGTCTGTTGATGTTTTTGATGACAGTCAAGAAATAAAAGAGGAAAATGTTAATGCCCTTGATGAGCTATTTGCTTGTCAAACTACAACTTGAATGCTTACTTGTGAGCATCCTCTTTGAGACCGTGTGACGATGCTCATAATTCTCAAAAAGTGTTTCTTCTTGGCAAAGTGGTCTCTGTTATATCTGTTTTTTAGAAATAAATAAATAAATTGATCATCTTACTGTTGAGCCTTGCTTCGGTTAATTATTACATTTGTAATATATTTGATCAGTAACTCTTGGGGAAACTCTCTTTGTTGCTCACTTTGAAAACCCTCGTTTTTCTTCCGTATGACAGTCAATTTGTTGTCTATCAACAATAATCTTATGTTCTTTCCTCTTGATCTAAGATTTTCTGTCATTGTGTTTAGAATATAGCTTTGATTTTTATCAAAACTTCTTCTAAATTAAGCTCCATGGTTCTCTTGGTCCTGAACCTGGTTCATAACCATGAGCATACGTGCACCTGACCCATTATCGAACGTAAACGAGTAACTAGGGTTTCCCAATGAACGTCTCATATATATGTATATCATGAACTCTTCCTCTGATATATATACTCGTTCGGTAACGTCAAAATTCTCCTGTGATATTATGGTGTGCATAATGGATGGATGCAAAAAGGAAGACAAAGCTGAAAAGGGCAAGGTTATTGAGTTTCACGAGGACCCTATTTTCATGATCAACAACATGCTATCATGTTGTTGATCATGAAAACAAACTTCCAGTTCGGATGTCATCCCAATTGGTAGGAAATCTTCTTCGATATTTTGAAGTCGTACGTGAACAACTTGGAGTTGCAACAAAGAATCTTGAATTTCTGAAAAACGAACTGAAGAAAGCAATTGATGAACTTGCTTGTGTTCGATCTCTGGTTGTTGGTGATGTCTGATGACTTTCGGTTGCGTTCTCCCTAGGAGTTAGTTTGCTTTTTGTCTAGGAAACTTCTTATGAGAATTTATTCTTGTGTTTTAAGAAGGATAACTATGGTTTGGAATAGCAATTATTGTGAGTACACATAGCTATTTCCAACGATTTTCATCTTGAAATGTTTTTAGATTTATTTATTTAAATTCTAAAGCTTATTTGGAAGATGATTTTGCAGTATTAATCTTTATTGGTTTTATATGTTGCAAAAATTGTTACGGGATATGTATGTTTACGTCCGTGAACTATGATTGTCCCATATACGTCAAAATTTAAGCCTATTATGTCATTATGCAAATATCGATGGGGGCTAGCATGAACTTTTGATCGCAAAGATTAAGTCAATTATATGTCTTTATGCAAATATTGATGAAAAATAGAATAAATCTTTGTATATTCTACAGTATTGATCCTTCCCTGATCCACTTCTATGTGAAAGTACTATGCGGCTCCGTAAGTTCTCTTATGTTGAGCATTTCCGATTAAATTAATCATGGGTTCTCTTGTGGTTGATTTAGTTGAGTTTTCTGGATATAAATTCATGTTTCATGTGATTTGCTAATGTCCAAAGAAAGTCTTCTTTTCCTGTAAAAGTCTTCTTTCGGGAATGACATTTTATGGGGAAGAGTTCTTAATTTAACTTGTGCTAATTGCCAAATCTTTGTGGGGAGTGCGGCTGTGGAATATTGTAGGAGTTTTCTTGCATCTCTATTAATTCCTTGATGAATGCATTTAGTTTCGACTATATGATTGCATCTAAACAAAAATTGGTATGTTCTCTTTTAGTCATGAAGTATCTCTATGAGAATTTCATTATGATCCCACTAGTTTTCGTACCTTTGCCAATTTATATTGACAAAAAGGGGGAGAATTAATGTGTAGTTCAAACTACAAATACATATGGTTTACGGATCATTATGTAAGGGGGAGCGGTTTTCATGTGAGATGAAGTATTGACTAAGGGGGAGTGATACATATCACTATAGTATTGTTGTCAAAGTTGTAATACAATTGGACTTTGATGCTGTGTAATAATACTATGACATTGTATAACAATGATTGAGAGCTACTGTTTTCTCATTGTATAGCTACAGATCTTCAATAACTATGATGCTGAGTTGAACATGTTCAGAATCATTGCAGTACTTGGAAGTGACGAAGATTTCGAGTAATGTTGAAGAACCAAGGAAATCAAGCATTTGGATGAGAAGCTACAAAATTTATTTGTTTTGTAATCCATATGTATTGATAGTTTTGTCACTAAAATTGACAAAAGTGTATATTGTTAGAGCACTGCTCGGTCAAACTCGCAAGCGTTGTTATCTCAAGCTTGTTTGTCAAGTTTAGTTGCCAAAACTATAAGTCTTGATTTCTAGTTTACTAATAGCTAAGTCTCGGATTAGGATAATAAGTGTAGTTGAGCATTAGACTTCACGACGTTCATCGATTGAAGTCGAAGTACTACTAAGGGGAGCTTGTGGAACTTCATCAACAAAAGGTATGTGGAGACTTGAACTCATCTATCACTCAAAAGTATATCTACTCTATCTCTTATTTGAGACAAAAGTCGTATAACTATATAGACTTCAATTATACACATTTGATATTTCGAGTTGAGTTTAACTCGCTTACTTATTTCTCGAAATGTGTGTTGATAAGCTTTCGCTTTAACCAAGTTCATCTTATATTCTTGACGAAAGTCAAAAGATGATCATGTGAAAATCTCCTTGTAATATCTTACATGATTTGTGTGAGATAGTCATTTGATGTATACTCAGAATGTTTCGTATTGATCATTCGATCACTTCAAAATTGCTTTGAAGCTAATATTTTGTGTGAGACAGCTATTGCCATCTTCTAAGAATGTTTCAATGATTGAAATGAGAGTTTAGAACAAATAACCATGATTGTATAAAATCACATTATGCGTACTTGTATGCTAACTGTTGCAAGTTATTCCAAGTCCGGAACCATAATATGCATACCCGTATGCGCACTGGTTGGTTAATGAAAGTCCAGGAACTTAGTATGCATACCGGTATGCGTACTGGCGTGATTTCAAGTTCCGGAAATTCAACTGAGTTTGGAAGGTATACGTACCCGTTCGCATACTGGCGAACCCAAACTTAGTCCGGACACTTGGGTATGCGTACCCGTTTGTGATTCCACAATATCTTGTTTCGCTACCATACGATTAAGATTATTGTGAGGTGATTGATATTTATATGTTGTTCTTCGGGAATATAAGTCCGGCATATAAAGTGGTTCTTGTTCACCTTGATTTATCAAAAGACGAAACAAAACTCATAGGTATATCTGTGGGAAACAGATTTATCTATTCAATAGACTTTTTTGTATGATACAAATTGGTTTATCAAGTCTTCGACTTTGGGTCGTAGCAACTCTTAGTTGTGGGTGAGATCAGCTAAGGGAATCAAGTGCGCAGAATCCATGGTTCTAGAGGCGTAAGGAACGCGACTGTACCTTAGTCAACGTGAGATTGGTTAGGGCTCAACTAAATTTAAGTCTGAAGTTAACTTGGAGTAGGCTAGTGTCTGTAACGGCTTAATACAGTGTGGTGTTCAAATCTGGACTAGGTCCCGGGGTTTTTCTGCATTTGTTGTTTCCTCGTTAACAAAATTTCTGGTGTATGTGTTATTTCTTTTCCACATTATACTTTCTATATAATTAAAATATCACAGGTTGTGCGTAAGTTCAATCAATTGAGAATCCAACCTTTGGTTGTTGATTAAATTGATTGACACTTGGATATTGGTTTTTGATACCATCCAAGTTATTTCTTATATTCAATCGGGCTCGCAAATTCCTATTTGTTTGATTGCAGATTGAATTGAGAAATAGAGATATAACTCTTGGATATACTTTTTATAAGATTGAATCTGACTGTCCAGTTGATTATGTTGAAAGTATATTGGAGTTTGTCCATACAGATTGCTAAGCGAAATATTGGGTGTGGTTGTTAGACCCCCGCCTTTTCACAATCCTCTTTTTAGAAAACTCAAGTGCATTTTGAAAATCCTCCGACGTTTGGTGTACACTATCCCGAAACCATGGATCCCAAATAATCGCATCACCCATCCTCATGTCAATCTAGGCTCGAGCATCAGTCACTGAATGTTCGTGAAGGTCCCTCTGCCCCCTATTTCGAATGTTCTCCACATCAAATAGACTAATGGCAGGGTGAAAATCTAGCACCTCATCTCTTAGGTTCTAACTGAATACTGGATGACAGTTACAGAAATAAAAATAGTACCAGAATTCTAAAATCATCCACATCCTACTAATATCAGCATTGTTGCACGAACACCAATCATCGTCTGTACAAATTACCCAAAGTGGGAGTACCCCAATCATAAAACCCAACCTCCCCCAAATTATCCAACAACAGACACCAACATTTATCAACTTTTCCACTACAACCAGCAAACAAAAAGGCACTGATACAACAAAGCAAAAACATTCTAGTCAGATTTTCCGCTGTTGTTAATTAGATTTTCACGCGTCCATTTCCTACATTATATGTAATTAGCCAGATGAGAGATACGTATGGTACCTTCCCTTGATTTATAAACTCTGCTTTTCAATCTTTGTGAATTTCTATATTCCAAATAGTTTAGCACACCTCGGAAATACCTATCATCCGTAACTTCACATTCTGCAGGCGTGAATGTGTCACTGGGAAGTTGTGGGATTGGCTTACCTCCTCTGATTGGAATACCCGTCAATAAAAAAAAATCCAATGAGGTCAAACCTATCTCAAACTCCCGGAAATGAAAAGTTTTAGTCGTCTTCCGCCACTTTTCACAGATAGCTTCACATAATCCTTGATCCGCATTATGGAAATTAAATGGAAATACCGAAGAAGAAACAAATCTAAAGAAGCACCATTGCTTGAGGGTTATCATGAACCACAATTTTGTAAAATATCATTCACGCTAGACCAACTGCTCCAAAATTTAAACGTTCTTAAACCCAAACTATTACTTTGATGCTGGATTGACGTTTTAGACAATGGCTCAAACCTAGAAAAATTGATTTCTTCCATTTTCTATAACCAAAAACATCAAGGGATGCAAAATCAACATATGAAAATACCAAAACAAAATCATATGACAACATCTAATTCACCAACTTATAAGCGATAACAAAAAAAAACACAAATTATTCCTCAAACCCATGAAAAAAAAACACCAATAACACATGTTCACATATATATCAAATTACAACTAAATTATTCACAACAATTACATATGTTTCACATCAATTTCGTAAATTTGGTATCATAGCATAACTATGAATCAAAATCCATAACTATTTGGGACCTAAATTAAACCCTAACTTCATATTACAAAGTTTTAACTCAATCAAACCTCAAACAATTGCTACATAACATCATATTTAGCTCAATAAACTCTATCAAAACCTAAATCGAAATCATAAGATCAATGAAATAAGTTAAAAGATATTCTCGTACCTTGACTTGATTTGTTGATGAAAATCTATAAAAACACCACCGGTAGAAACTCCACAACTAGATCAAACCCCTTCAAAATAAGCATCCAAATCCCCTGATAGACACATTTATGTGTCTAATATATCTCAATTGTACGTATTGTTAGTGCTCGATTTTGTATTTATTTTGTTATTTTATGTCTTTGTAGGTATTTATAGAGAAATAAGCTCTTGCGGCGAAATTGGCTCGAAAAGTGGTGTTTTACACCCCAGGATAAAGTACTAAAGGCACCCCAGAAAAAAGTTGGAAAAACCACAGAAAAATTACTAAAGGAACCCCATGGGAATGTATTATTCGGACTCCAGCAACGGATAAGGGGCGACCACTGGATAAGGGGTGTCCTTCTCCTAAAATTCAAATTTCATTTTTGGCGGGAAAATTTCCTTCTTCACTGGCAGATTTTTGATCGAAGTTTTGAACGTGTTCTAGGGAGATTCAATGGCTGATTTTTGGTTGGAAGTTATAGATATGGCCTAGCAAACACGTTGTGGGCTTTTGGTTCGATCAGAATTAGCTAGAATCGGTTAGGCAATCCACGAGTTGCAAACAGGGAAAACACGTACAGGGAGAAGATATCCACGGGTTCTGGAAGAATTTGTACGTGTTCTGATGATGTGTAATGACTTGAACGACTTGTTGTAGCGTGACAAAGATAAACAGGGATAGTTTTCACGTAATTGACAGCTGCAGATACGTGATCGAGATAAAAAAAGGAAAGAAAAATATATCGTTTACTGCCGAGTAATGGGAGAATATTTGGAGTGATTGAGCAAGATTTTATGAGGCTGTTGGGTATAAAAAGGATTCTCGAGAGTCATAGAAGGGGATGGAGAGTTTGGGGAGAGGTTGAGAACAATAGAAATTGCTGCAGAGTGATTCTGCAGTAGCAGCAGAGAAGGAGAAGAAGAAGGGTTGCAGACGACACATGAGAAGTGTCGTTCTCAAGAACCCTAGCTGAAGAACATTAGACAACACAAAACAGTCGCAGATTAGCGTCTTATATTCAAACTGTTTTGTAACAGTCCATTAGCCACGCATATTTTCAGTTACCAACACCTTCTGTAACAGTGAACTCTGTAACGTCAATACAGCGCTGCAGATTCGCTGAATCTTGTAATTTCTTCAATAAAAGCACCTTTTGAGCCATGATTTATTATTTTGAACGTGTTTTTGATATGAGGAGCTAAACCCCAACACTGGGACAACGGATGAAGCAACTTTTCATGATTGTGGTAAATGAATTAATTCTTTTATCGACTTTTTGCATAGATTTAATTGCTTTATGATTTCTATTAATTATTTGTTATTTTGTTAGATGCCGCATGCTTAGTTTTAAATACTTTAGATGCGTCATGCTTTTAACTTACAAATAATATTTTACAAAATTTATTTTTGGCAAAGAACTAGAGTCACAACTTCTTTTGTTTGAGCTATTTTGTCTAGAGTTAATGACTGAACCATAACAATATGAAAAGTAATGGAATCCAGCGTCTCTTCATCTTGTGAAAAATTGTGTATATATATTTTTCCTTATTTTATTTATTAAGTCTTAAAACAAATTCTCAACAAATCTGAGTGAACGAATCATCTTACTACAACATCATTGAAAAATACCATCAATTTTTGGCGCCGCCGACGCAGATCTATTTATAGATTTGTTTTTAGGTTTTATTTTATTTGTTATTTTTTACGCGTTTTGGTACTTTTGTTTGCTTTCAGATTTGGAGCTAAGCTAAAGAAAAAGAGAAGTGTTGAAAAGAAAGGCGAAGCCCAAAAAGGAAAGAAAAGAGAAATCCAAAAGGAGTGAAGAAGAAGATTTTGTAAATAATTTTTATTTTATTTTTTTTTAGAAACTGTAATTAAGTTTTTTATTTTTGTAAAGTTTTATTTTTGGACATTTTTATTTTTGGACAATTTTTTTTTTAAAACCCTACGGAAGGGTACTTTTAAATAAACTGTTTGCAGAGAAGGACGACGATTACGATATCGTCTCGGCCCCTCGGGTTCGTACACTGACATTGGAGTCGGTGGCCCGAGTCGACTTCAACGGTTCATTCCCCGTATGGAACGGGAGGTAAGAATTCTAAACACCCGCGAATCCCCTGTCAGCGGGTTTACTAGATGATTTTGTATGCCTATATGTTGAGGACCTGAAATCGGATTTAATTTTCTAGTAAAGGGCAAGGCCTGGCCAAATCAAGATAAGGACTCGGATTTCATCACCGTTTTCTTCTTGCCCGCCTTAGGAACACGTAACCTACGCGAACCTAAGCCTTAAAATTTGGACTAGAACGAGACCGATAGGGTAACGAGCTTAATAGGAAAGTCATTCGAAAAATATTGGTTACTCTTTTAAGCATACTACGAAGTTCATGATGGTTTCTGTGAGTTGAATGCGTGACTGCGCCACCTTGTAATGCGGTGAGGCCTTGGGTATCAAAGCTCCACGCAGCTTCCCTCGCCTCTATTCAACTTACTTTGACTCGGATTGATTCCAGAGGGGTTTGCTCAAATTGTAACGAATTCCCTTTCGAAGGATTAGAAGCTGGTCTAGAAACAATCTAAATGGAGCCATCATGCTTTTTGTTTGCTAGATAAAATAGGCTTGTTGTGGTCGAGTCAGCCTTCTTTTTGTTTGTTTAGAATTCCCTTGCAGTTAGGATGTCGAACTGGTATTATAATAGCCAATACAATGAGTATCCGACTGAGCAGCTTAGACATTATCCTTTTTATGACCATAGTGTGAATCGTGATTGGGAACGCGAAACCTTTGAAGGTTATGGTCCATAACATTTTGAGCCCAATTACTATCCACATACCCACAGGTCATACGAGCAAAACAATCCTTCTATTTCTCTAGAAGAGTCTCTCAAGAGTTTCAATGAGTCAACACGGAAGTTATTTATGAAAGATAATTATAATATTCTTCTCCCAGAAGAGTCCGTAGAGCGGTCAACTAAGATATCTCTAGAAGAGACCCTCAAGCAATTTACTGAGAATACAAATAGGATTGTGGAAAAACTTGCTCAGGATAGTCTTAATTTCCAGTGTAGTTTTCCCAATACCACCCTCGAAAATAAGGATAGTTTTTATTCACATAATCAAGATGACGAGGTTAGAATTGGTAGCACTACTTTTTTTGATAAGGTTCGATCATTTTCATGTTATTATCGTGATGATTATGATGAGGATAGTATTGAGAAAGAACATGAAATATAGGCATAGTGATCAGGAATTTGTTACTCCGATTGAGCTTTATGATAGTGTTGTTTCTATTACAAATCAAAATAATTTTAATAATTATTCACCTATTCAAAAGGATGAAGATTTGACTAGAGATACCACCGTTTTAGACGATGTAGTTCATGATCCTTTAGCCTGCAGTATGTTGGATAATCCATTATTTGATGTGCCTATCAGTGAATCGGAGGAGGTAACTATGATTAAAACCTTAGTTGATGAGCCTTTATATGAACTTCTTCTCTGATAATCCTTTATAATTGTGATGAGGGTGATTTAGAGGAAAGAGTTTACCCGAGAACTGTGTTTTAGAATCTAGCGATTTAGAAACACTAGTCTTAGAACATGATAAACTCGTAGAAATGATGAGGATGACCCAACTTAGAAGAATCTATTGACCATTTCCAGGAATCTGATGACCTAAAATTAGGGAAGTTGTGACTAGTCTTCTAGAGACACAGAAAACTCTAAGTTTGGGGGTGATTCATTCTCTGTGTGCTTTAACTCTTAGAAAGTACCCTCCTGTAGGAATTGACATTTGTGCCTCAACCATCTTACAAGATTATCTTCATACACGTTTTCCCGAACCTAATGATGTCCAGAAAGAAGCTCAGTTGTTAGAAACCCATCCTCTGGTTGATGTGGTTAACCCAGGTATGATACCAAGATTGACTTTGTTTTCCCACCAAAAACTTTTCTTCCAATTGTGGGAACTTTTGATTTTAAGATGTGTCGGTTATTAAGTTTTGAGACTAAACCTAATCATTTTAGGATATTAGGGTCGACACATTTTCTTAAGGAAGACCACCTCTTTCAATGTGGTCAGTTGTGTGAGTCAAATCTAATTGACTTAGAGGATCCCCAATTATTCAGGTTGTTTTTATGTGCTTCTAAGTTCTTAGTTGAGTTTTTCCAGACTCTAATACCTGAACCGGATCTTAGCTTTGAGGAAATCCAACCGATGAAAACCTGTTATCTAGACCCAGTTATAGAACCTGAACCTGAGCCACAACTAGATGTAGTTGTCTTAAACAAGGGTATGTTCGGTATATTTTTGGTCTGTTGCAGTTTCCTCTTCTTGTGGGTAATACTTTTTGATCCAGATGACCCACAGTTATTCCGACTGCTTCTATATGATTCTATGAGGTGACTAATTCTTTCAGTGTCTGGCTGAAGACTTTAAACTTAGCACTTTTTGGGAGGTAACCCAATATTCTTGCGACACGGTAATATCCTTCCTTATCTCTTTTGCTTCAAGTGGTAACAGTTTCTCCTTGTTCATGCTTTTAATTTTATCTTTAGAACATCGAGGACAATGTTAGATTTAAGTTTGGGGGTATGGGAGAAACATTTTAGTCGCATTTTTGAAACTTCTAGCGTCACATAGTACCCGATTAGCTAAGTTTACATACTGTTTCTCACCGAAAAGATAGAAATTGGAATGCTAGAGATAACAACCTATTGAGACATTAGAGAAAAAGACATTGAGATCCTTGAAATTCAGGAGAGAACTTGTTCCTTTTAGAGGGTAACCGTGATGGACCTAACCATCCATGATGGAAAGGCGAGTAGGTCAGGAGGAAATGCCAGAAAGACAAAGCAACCTCACAATGTAGTCTTAGTTACTGGATTATTACGACTCTCTCTCAGTAGAAACTTATCATCATCAACAAGCGGAGCGACATCAAAATATATGAAGAAAGTTGAAGACGTTTAAGGTTTAAAAGTAACAATAGAAAAGAATATTTCAAAAATCAAAGTTGAAGACTTAGTTACAAAAAGTTATAAGAACAAATGATATAAGTTGTTGAAGTTCATGATACCAAGACATCACAAGTTGCGAAGATCCAAGTTCTAAAGTCCTTCTCTCATGGCCATTTAAATTTTTGTCTTGTTATTTTTGTCTAAAAAAAAAATGAAAAAAAAGAAGAAAAATCATCGTTAAATTTTGTCCAATAAGGCCATAGGGAAGTAGAAATTTATAAAGAAGTTTCAAGCAAGAAATTAAGGAGAAAAGTTTATTGTCAAGGTTCTACGAGGTTCGAGAGTTTATCATCAACAGTTAAAGACCGAAGAAGACGTTGTTTCTACTGAGCACTATGAGAGAATCGAAGAAAGATACATTTGGTTGCTTTGTTAGTCCGCTTTCAATCTGGCACAAGATCTTTCTAGCACTGGTTTAACTCATCACACGTAATTAGTCCAGTTGTGTAGCAGATGTCCCTCTCATCTTTATCTCTCTCCTAATCTTATCCCGCTGTAAATCAGCGGACGCATCTTACAATGTTTATCTAGCTGTGTAGCGGATATCTCTTTATCTAGCAGTGTTGCGGATGTGTCTCCCCTTTTCTTAAGTCAACTTTAGAGCTGGCACCTTTAATTTCTCTAGCATTCTAGTTACTTGGAGATAGGTTGAGAATATGTATGTCCTCATAGCTCTTTGGATACTTGTGACCAATTAGAAGTAATGGTTTTGTGGGTACACCTCTGGTAAACCCTCCCGAGATTAGCTCGGTCACTAGGGACACCTAGTAAGTTAGGATTTTATTTTTCATATTAGTTTTGCTCGAGGACTAGCAAATAATAAGTTTGGGGGTGTTGATAGACACATTTATGTGTCTAATATGTCTCAATTGTACGTATTGTTAGTGCTCGATTTTGTATTTATTTTGTTATTTTATGTCTTTGTAGGTATTTATAGAGAAATAAGCTCTTACGGCGAAATTGGCTCGAAAAGTGGTGTTTTACACCCCAGGATAAAGTACTAAAGGCACCCCAGAAAAAAGTTGGAAAAACCCCAGAAAAATTACTAAAGGCACCCCATGGGAATGTATTATTCGGACTCCAGCAACGGATAAGGGGCGACCACTGGATAAGGGGTGTCCTTCTCCTAAAATTCAAATTTCAATTTTGGCGGGAAAATTTCCTTCTTCACTGGCAGATTTTTGATCGAAGTTTTGAACGTGTTCTAGGGAGATTCAATGGATGATTTTTGGTAGGAAGTTGTGATATGGCCTAGCAAACACGTTGTGGGCTTTTGGTTCGATCAGAATTAGCTAGAATCGGCTAGGCAATCCACGAGTTGCAAACAGGGAAAACACGTACAGGGAGAAGATATCCACGGGTTCTGGAAGAATTTGTACGTGTTCCGATGATGTGTAATGACTTGAACGACTTGTTGGAGCGTGACAAAGATAAACAGGGATAGTTTTCACGTAATTGACAGCTGCAGATACGTGATCGAGATAAAAAAAAGAAAGAAAAATATATTGTTTACTGTCGAGTAATGGGAGAATATTTGGAGTGATTGAGCAAGATTTTATGTGGATGTTGGGTATAAATAGGATTCTCAAGAGTCATAGAAGGGGATGGAGAGTTTGGGGAGAGGTTGAGAACAATAGAAATTGCTGCAGAGTTATTCTGCAGTAGCAGCAGAGAAGGGGAAGAAGAAGGGTTGCAGACGACATATGAGAAGTGTCGTTCTCAAGAACCCTAGCTGAAGAACATTAGACGGCACAAAACAGTCGCAGATTAGCGTCTTATATTCAAACTGTTTTGTAACAGTCCCTTAGCCACGCATATCTTCAGTTACCCACACCTTCTGTAACAGTGAACTCTGTAACGTCAATACAGCGCTGCAGATTCGCTGAATCTTATAATTTCTTCAATAAAAGCACCTTTTGAGCCATGATTTATTATTTTGAACGTGTTTTTGATATGAGGAGCTAAACCCCAACACTGGTACAACGGAGGAAGCAACTTTTCATGATTGTGGTAAATGAATTAATTATTTTATTGACTTTTTGCATAGATTTAATTGCTTTATGATTTCTATTAATTATTTGTTATTTTTTAGATGCCGCATTCTTAGTTCTAAATACTTTAGATGCGTCATGCTTTTAACTTACAAATAATATTTTAAGAAATTTATTTTTGGCAAAGAACTAGAGTCACAACTTCTTTTGTTTGAGCTATTTTGTCTAGAGTTAATGACTGAACCATAACAATATGAAAAGTAGCGGAATCCCGCGTCTCAGCGTCTCTTCATCTTGTGACAAATTGTGTATATATATTTTTCCTTATTTTCTTTATTAAGTCTTGAAACAAATTCTCAACAAATCTGAGTGAACGAATCATCTTACTACAACATCATTGAAAAATACCATCATCCCCCTAAAACCACATCAATCTAGCCATGCAAACTCCATTTTTCATTTGAGGAAGAAGAAAAGAGTAAAGAGAAAAAGAGGTTTTGTTAGCTTCTCTTCTGTTCGATTGAAATATAATCCAGGAACGCCAAACGAGTAGGCGTTTAAGACGCCAAACGGTTTGGGGTTTTCAACGAGTTGACTTGGTCAAACGACTTGCGGTTTGGCATCTGCGTTAGTTATTAGGAGACGCCAACTCGTTAGTCGTCCGACGCATTTTCGTTCAGCGTTTTTTATTTGAATCTTAAATTCCCACTGCGCTTCGGCGTTGAATTCTGGTGACATGTCGGGGTGTTGAAAGTTGAATCATGGACACCTATCAGACTAATCCTTAGGAGCCAATCCAACTACTTTGTTGTATAAGTTATTTTTCCATCGGTATCATCCATAGCACCATAGCAATTGGTTGAATTCAGTTTCCTGTAATGTTTGTAGACTTTAATGTACCAAAATAGATTGTCATTTCCCAAATATAACAAGATTTAAAAATTTCGACTTTTATGATTATGTTGATTACAAAATATCGTATTATCCCTTGGAATGCACCTGATTAATTTGCTTGAATGTCTAATTTAGGTCGAAGTATAAGAGATTAGCCTTAACCTAGCGATCTCCATCTAACACTTATACTGAAAAGAAACTAAACTTTTAGTTTAACCTAATTTTACGGTCTTCACTAACCTTAAATATGGAAGAAACGAGACTCCTTAGCTTAACTTAGGGTTCAGATCGTCTGTACCGAATTCTCGGTGTACCATTTGTGCCCACCAATGTCCCCATAACATCTGGATTTCCAAAATTACATTAACGAAATTTACGCATCATTTCTATATTAAATCCAGAAATAAAAGAAAACTATCGTTCTTTCCCTCTGTGATATGTTTGTTATATGGCTTTTTAATACATATCAAAATATAGACACCATCAAGCCTAACAAAAAATTAATCAAGATCTATATCTATTGTTAATTAAAATTGTTTTAGCTTGTTTAAAGTTTTAATGATATGAAGGACCATTCTTGATCAGTAAGGATATTTGACGACGATAATTGTTCTTCATCTGTAAGGTTTGAGAAAGTTGTAAAACAATATTATTGATTAAAAGAAATATTTTTAGACAAACTTTGTGTCTTGCTATTACAGGGTATTTATTATCTTATCATTACATGACACACAGATATAAGTCAAGTCAATGTTGACTCATTGACTTGTCACACACTTGACTGACACACTTATATATATCTAATATACCCCCTTCTATGTGATGCTGAGAAACAAAGAATCACATTGAACAAGCAACAAAAACAAAAGAACAAGAAACAGATGCAATCTAAGAAAGTTCTGTTAACTGAACTGTAGAGAAACTAGAACTTGCAGCTGAAGATGGTTGTAGTAGTTGATGTAGTAATCTGGAAAGAGTAGGTGAGCACAATCCTTTAGTGAAGATATCTGCCAGTTGATCCTTTGAAGAAATATGTTGCAGCTTTAAGAAACCCTCTTCCACAAGTTCTCTGACAGTATGATATTGAATTTCTATGTGTTTGGTTCTGGCATGGAAAACTGGGTTAGATGCCAAAGTCAAAGCACTAGTATTGTCACACAACAACAAAACATAGTTTACAATAATCTGCAGATCAGCTAATAAGTAAGAGAACCATTTTAACTCAGCAGCAGCAACAGAAAGACACTTATATTCAGCCTCTGCAGAAGATTTAGATACCGTGGGCTTCTTTTTAGAAGACCAAGAAACTAAATTAGTACCCAAAAAGACTGCAAAACCAGATCTTGACCTTCTTGTATCAGGGAAGCCTGCCCAATCAGAATCAGTATAAGCTTTTAAACATGTAACATCAGACTTTCTTAAAGTAATACCCATACCAACTGTTCCTTTTAGATATCTTAAAATTCTCTTAACCAGTTGAAGATGCAGATCAGAAGGAGAGTGCATAAATTGTGACACATAATTCACAACAAAACAGATATCATGTCTAGTAACAGTGAGATACTGTAATCCACCTACCATAGTTCTATAAGTACTTGGATCTACTAGCTTAATACCATCATGAACAAAAAGTCTACTAGACTTAACCACTGGTGTATCACATGGCTTACAATCCAATAAATTTTCTTTAGACAGCAGTTCCAATGTATATTTCTTTTGAGTTAAAGTGATAGAATCACTATCTCTAACTGCTTTTATTCCCAAGAAAAAGGCTAAATCTCCTAATTCTTTCATAGAAAAATCTTTTTTTAATAATGTAATAATACCATCAATCAACTGAGCAGAACTACCAGTCAATAAAATATCATCTACATATAGAAGTAAAATAAGAATACCAGTTGAGCATGACTTGACAAACATTGAAGTATCAAATACTGATTTCTTGAAACCATGCTCGATAATAAAAGAACTGAAACTATGAAACAAAGCCCTTAGAGCTTGTTTAAGTCCATACAAACTCTTTTGAAGATGACACACATAATTATAAGGATAATCAGGATGCAAGAAACCTTGAGGTTGGGACATATAAACATTTTCATCCAAAAACCCATGTAGAAGAGCATTACTTACATCCAACTGTTTGACTGGCCAATTGTAAGTAATAGCTAAACAAAGAACTATTCTAACTGTAGGAGACTTAACCACTGGACTAAAAGTCTCATTATAATACCATCTTGTTGATTATATCCCTTAGCTACCAGTCTATATCTAAATCTATCAATAGTGCCATCAGATTTTTGTTTAATCCTATAAACCCATTTGGATCCTAATATACTCATATGAGGTTCAGGAGCAACATATTTCCATGTATCATTATTCATCAATGCATTATATTCATCTTTCATAGATACTTGACATTTAGGATTCTTCACATCTTCCTTAAAAGTCTTAGGCTCAGATAAAGTAGTTAACAATGATGTATGATTTGCAGACATAAGATGTTTTACAGAAAAATGACTAACAAAATCTGGATTGATTTTTGGTTTTGAAATACCTTTTTGAGACCTAGTAACCATAGTAGTAGAAGGAACAGTATCATGAGAATAGACAAGTTGAGAATCAACTTCAGAAACAGTAGAACAAGCAGATGGTAAAGTTAAGGCATCAGTTGAAGGAGCATAATAAAATTCTGATTCAGAGAAGACAACATGCCTGGAAATATAAAGCCTTTTTGTTAAAGGATTATAACATTTATAACCCTTATGCAGGGGACTGTAACCAGTAAAAACACACTTAGTTGATTTTGGGAAAAGTTTATCTGCTCTTGAATGAGCAAGATTAGGATAACAAATAACTCCAAAAGGTTTTAGAAAAGCATAATCTGGAGAAACACCAAATAAGACTTCAAAAGGTGATTTGAAATTTAAAACCTTGGTAGGAGTTCTATTTATGAGATAGGTGGCAGTAAGAAAAGCATCATACCAAAAATTTTTAGGACGATAAAAGTTAAACAAGAGTGTATTTCCCATTTCTGTAATGTGCATGTGTTTTCTTTATGCAATGCCATTCTGTTCTGGTGTGTGAGGACAAGATATTCTAATATTAATACCACTAGATTGTAATAAAACCTGAAATGGCTAAAAAATTTGTGGAAAACTGATTCTCAGTATGAGCTGTAAAGTGTTGAAAACATTGAGAAGCATCAGATTTTGGTTCCATGGATAAATCCAATGAAACCTAGTAAAATCATCAACAAACAAAATATAGTATTTATAACATTTTAGAGAATGAATAGTTGGTCCCCACACATCACAGTGTATTAGAGATAAAGGTTTTTGTGTATAAGAAGTTGAAAGCTGAAATGGTAACCTTTTGCTTCTAGCAAGTTGACATGGATGATGCAAAGTAGAAGAATGAGATGAATTTAAAACAATTTGATTATCAGAATGTAACTTTTGCAAAATTTGATTTGATGGATGACCAAGTCTAGAATGCCGTAGAGAAGGAGAAACAGATAAAGTAGTAGCAAAAGAATATTGAGTTTTGGGCATATGAAAAATTGGATAAAAATTATTAACTACTTTACCATGAGAAAGAACAACATCAGAGTATAAATCCCTAATTTCATATCCATATGGGTAGAACTTGAAGTAGCAAGACTTATCCTTTGTAAATTTTGCTACTGAAAGAAGATTGTGTTTCATAGCTGGGACTAACAAGACTTTATTCATCATGAAACTAGTTGTAGGAGTATTAATGTGTGAAGTACCAATTGAAGTAATAGGGAGAGACTTAACATTACCAACTTGTACATGATCCTTCCCAGTATAGTTAGAAGTATTGTTCAACAAATGCTCATCTCCAGTCATGTGTGCAGTTGCACCAGAATCCGTAATCCAGTGAGATGAATTTGATGTACAAGGATCACAGTAAGGACTTTCTTCATTTAAAGTAGTAAATGCATGTTGAGTATTACCACGCTGAGCTTCATTTGCTGAATTTGAAAAGGTGGGTGGATGATATCTAAAATAACATCTGCTAGCAGAATGTCCCTTTTTACGACAAATCTGACAATCAACTGTAGAGAAATCTCTTCTTCCTCCATTTGGACCACTTCCATTACCCTGACTAAAAGAACCATTTCCCTGTGAAGAAGTACTGCCTTGATAAAATCCATTTCCCTGTGAAGAAGTACTGCCTTGATAAAATCCATTCCCATTATTTCTTGAACTATAACCAGAATTAGGCTTAAAATTTCCATTATTCTTGGACTTGCCTCTTCCATTTCCACTGAAAGTATAATTGTTTCCATTTTTGCTATAGAAAGCAGATTGATGCTGAGTATCATAAACATTATTAGAAGTACTTTGTTGTTCAAGAAGCCATTGCTCATGATTCAACAGTCTTGGTTTGAGTTCAGCAAAGGAAAAGGGATTTTCTCTATTTTGAGCAGCTATAACAAATTTCAAATTCTCTTCCTAGCCCATTCAATACATACATAACTAAGTCTACATCACTAACTTTTTCTCCAATTGCTGCTAGAGAGTCAGCAATATTCTTGACATTATATAAGTATACCAAGATAGTTAAATTGCCTTTCTTGACATTATGAAGTTGATTTCTAAGCATATTCTTTCTTGCCATGAATTGGCTTCTAAAATTTATTTAAAGAAATTCCCAAATTTTCCTAGCAGAGGACAATCCTAAAACATCACCAGAAACAGAATCTATAAAAGTTGGCTTCATACAACTAACAACAAAACAATTTATCTTTCTCCAAAGAATCCATTCTGGATTTACCTTTAAAACTCCATCAATTTCAACCTGTTGATCAGGTTCTTGAATCTCACCATTCATGTAACCATATAAATCAGTGGAAATCAAGATAGTTTCCATCTGATCTCGCCATAACAAGAAATTATTTGGTCCTAATTTTGAAGAAACAAAATTGGAGATGTCGGTGAATGGAAAAACAAAGTCAGAGGAATTACCCATTTGAGCAGCGGAATTCGAATTAGTACCCATATCTTTTCTTCGTCTGTAAACAATCGTTGTAGTAGACATTAACTGGATCCGTAAAGATTTTGAAACAAAATTGTTGAAGAACCAGATCTGATGATAAATATTTTTAGTAAAGTTGCTGAGAACAAGTATTGAATCATGGAAAAATAGTATATGAAATATTGATTGATTCTTTGAAGAATGATGAAAAAGATGATTGAGAATTTTTTTTAGGGTTTGAAGATTTTTAGCTCAGGATCATCTGTCTGATACCATGAGAAAGCTGTAAAACAATATTGTTGATTAAAAGAAATATTTTCAGACAGACTTTGTGTCTTGCTATTACAGAGTATTTGTTATCTTATCATTACATGACACACAGATATAAGTCAAGTCAATGTTGACTCATTGAATTGTCACACACTTGACTGACACACTGATATATATCTAATAAGGATCTTAAAATAAGGGCAGTTGACAAGAGAGATTATTTGGAGCACACTTCAATGAAAGCAGATTTTAGTTTAATCACAAGATCATGGGTCTGATAAGAAAAAAAAAATGTTTCAAAATTATATAAAACATGATTTACTAAATGGTTTTCTCCAAACAGATGTGGTAATGATCTTTTAGTTAATCTCAATTCGACCCGTAATGAAGGATGAATCGGGTCTAAAAAAACTTAGTAACTACTGTTTTAGATTTGAAAGATAAAATTACATTAAGTTTATGCAGATCAAAAGATTGAAAGCGAACGATAATTCACGTTGTTCCCGTATTTAAGAAGAGCTGAATAAAAATAAAAAGAACGGAATATAGAAAGGACTAAGTATCACCCCGGCCTACAGCGAGGGTTCAACATGTCGGCTTACTTTTCAGATTTGTGAGCTGCACGGTTTTGGGAACATGGTTTTAAGGATAAGAATTGTTAGTTATTTTTCATTCAACTTTTCTATTTTGTCATTTTTTTCATTCGAGTTCTCTATTCTTATTAAAAAAAAATTCATTGGAGGCGTTTCAGGGTACTTCAAGAAATGCTTGAGGCAAATAGAGAGAGAATCATCTCAGTCATGTTTAGATTGAACCACTGACTATAGAAGAAAGGAGGAATTGAAGAAATGTCTCAATCAGCCTCCTGCAGTATAATCGTTTGGAGTTCTTCACTACTTATAATGCAACCCAGCTAACAATGCTTAGCTTTGGAACTATCTCAGATAGAAACATTACAGACAACCACATAAATTATTAGTTATATCTACCGTAATTAAGACATCGATAACTCGTCAATGACATAGGCTAGCTTTTAATTCTTGTGTATACCTACCAAATACAATAATCTTTGACCTACGTCAGTAGATACTGGAAATTAAGTGCCAAGATTACTTAGGATATCGCTTGTCTCCTTGTGAAGCATTTCACTCCTTTTCTTGTTATTACCTCCCGTAATATACTAAATATAACGTGAACAGAACTGGACATTATCCCGTGATCATTTAAGCACTCAAAAAGAAAAAACTATAAAATTGTTTATGAAATTGATGAGGTGTGGTAAACTGTTTTGCATCTGAATTCCATCGCTTCATTTCAGGTTTTCAACCTAACTTGCAGTACATAAACACCAAACAAAATTATGTAAGCGCAAGTATGCATGACGACACAAAAATCCTACTTCAATCATTTCCTATTCGATTGTAGTTCAGGAGCCAGATTTCTGAGATGCAAAATGTATTTCTAGCTAGAGATGTATTTTGGCTGCCACCTCCATTGCACCACCAATAACTCTAAGTTGAGAATAGTTTCTCTCTCTTCTCTTAAGGGCAACCTTGAGTCCATAAAAAATGATCGAAGCAGCGGTGAATTTTATTTGGTAATAAGTGAAATCTTCTGCAAGGAGACTCGTTTCTACATTTCCCGTCTCTCAACCATCTCTTTAGACTGGAATCTTATATTTTCCCTTACTCTTCATTATCCCCATGGAAAATAAAATAAGTCACATTCATTAGTATTTGACTCCAGACTATTAGCGACTTACCAACGCCAGGCTGAATTCTGGGAATGATTCTGAACAGAGTGCGGAAGGCATACTACAGTCAAGTTACAAATCAAGTGTTGCGCTAAGAATTTATACCACTTTATCGCACTTGATATGGTCTTGCAAAGAATAGATTTATAGTTCATCTTTGTAATGGCTATGTATTGATCGAAGAGGGGATACCTGGATGTGAAACAGTAGCAATTGCAGCTGCTAGGAAAATTCCCTAAAGAGAAAATGGAAGAATTTGTGACATCAAAAAAAAGGTGTAAATCTTAATGGTATTGAAATGCACTTTTCTCATGGTGCTGGTGAAGTTTCATTTTGTGGAGAGCTTGAGATGACTGATGTGGATCCTTACTCCTTAGAGTATTACACCTATAATTATTATTATTTTTCCTTTAAATCACAAATCCATAAAATTATTATTTCCAATGTACTATACTGTTGCAAAATATTTAGCATTTCCATACAATATATATACCATTCTCAAAAAATGCTACTACTAATTCTAGTGTTATGTCCCCCCATAATGTTAAGCGAGTTTATTAACTTAACTAAATGACTTCTTCTCAAATGCTCCAGTTCTAAGTTCCATCATAAATCCCACCGCATCCTTTTCGAACCATCAATGATTTTAATATCCGAGTACTGAGTGTATACGAATGATGTTTACAAATTCTGAAATATCGTAAACCTTTGCCAATAAATAATCAATTTTAGAGATGAAACCAAACGATTCAAACCTTACTATACTTACAGCGACAATGAGTATATAGATGCCACCTTCCTTATCATCCCAGCCAAATCCTGTAACACCCGGATTTTCATGTTCGAATCATGTCCGGATCCCATACCTGAAAACCCAAAGTGCTACTTGGATACCATAGTCGAAGCCCGGATGCTAAGCCCAAACTCATTAAGTAATTCTTTTGGGCTTATTTAATTTATGTTCGAATCAGAAATTCTATCGTAACAGAATACTCGGAAATTCATTTAGAAAAATCTAACGGTTGATTAATCCTAATTTTAAAGCACCGGAAACAAAACACATTTTTGTTCTCATATAAAAATATCAAGACCGTTCAAGTCTTAAGATTTAATTAATAAGCAACGATTTCAATACGAAATTGTAAAACTGAAAATAGACGAAGGTGGATTCATAGAATTTTACAGGCGTCATACGAGTTCCAAGATTCATTATATTTATAGAGATTGATCCAAACTGTAAATACTATTAGTTATAAATTTTCCAGGATTTTTAAATGAAGTTTAATAACCTATGACCACGGTCAAACACGAAGTTGACCAGCACTGTAGAAAATCAAAATTGTGATAGTCTGTGTTATAAAAATTATATAAAATCACACGAGACTCATAATTACATGAGGCTTGTCATTTTGGAAAGATAAAATATAGATATTGATTTTCTCAGAGACACTAATTTAAAAATCAGCTTATAATAGTTTTAAAATAGGATGTTCACAAGACATTTATATCTGTCAAATATTTTCTAGATTTAACATGGGTACAACGAATTATTTTACAAATATGTATACTACTCAGAAAATTCTACAATTTTTACCGAATGTCCCTTAAGATGTTTTTCATTAATTACAAAAATAAAAATATCAAAACCTATCGGTAATTTAAAAAGAAATCATTCAACTCAACATCATACAATATTTTTACAGCCTTAAACAAAGATTAATTACATCTTAGAATAGAAATTTAGGCATAAATGATAACTGTAAACATCTAAAATCATTCCCTAGGCTCCACGTTGATCAACTCCTTGTCATGCATCAAATCCGGAATTTTTGTCATAATACGACGTGAGTTTTGACATTCAGTAGACAAAGAAGCAACAAAACATTTTATGCAATATTTTTCAATTCCTTTTTAAAAACATCTAACATGATTAATAACACCGCAACCACATGGAAACGCCTCATCCATAAACAATAATAAATTCAATCAATCCGCTCGCCCCAAAAATAACTAGCCATCAAAACGTATTTAGGGGTCGCTGCCTATGACCGTAGCCCAAATCCGCTTGTGCCAAGGGAGCTCAAAGACTTTTAGGGTCGTTGCCCATGGACCGTAACCCAAATCACAATCATTCTCATACAATAATACCAAAACAATCATTATAATCAATTGACTTCAATCAAAACCACCACATATCAACCAATTGATAAAATAAAATAAACGTGGATTTAAACAAGAACACCCAAATAAAATAAAAAAACAAATAGAATTTTGATTTGTGTTGCGCCTACCTGAATTGCAAGCAAATAATCCTATGGAAGAACAATACCAAACGAACTAGCAACTCCCTTTTTTGCTGGAACCAAAATCCAAAGATGAATAATATTGAAGTCTTCTGCTCCCTATAACGCTTCTTTCTCTGTTTTCTTTCTTTTTTTTTCTACTGCGCCGCTAAAAAATAAGGTTTTGTTGTTTTCTGTTTCTCGACTATGGGAAGCTAACAGGTCTAGTCAGCACAAATATATATCGCCAAAAACAGAAACCTAGAAACACCAGGTGACCACCACCAGATGTAAAATTATTCTGACCTTTAAATCCATACCTTAAATAATCAATTCCCACTGCTAACCAAAATGAGACAAGTGGCATAGATTACCACACTAAAACATAAGTTCCCTGACTAGCATTTGTTCGCAAGTCCTGGTGGTCAACCTCAATCAAAACATTGAAAACATTTTCTAGCACATTCCTTGGCCAAACAATCCGCATGCTGTGACAATCTAGTCAGTATCCAATGACAACGCGACACGCGGCAAGGTTAGGAAACGCTAACCAATCATTTTTCTTCATGATAATAAAGAACCTTTTTTTTTGATAAGTCAAAATTTGTATTAATAGATAACAAAATTTACAAGAAATAGTTACAAGAAAAGAGGTTACAGCAACCCCAAAAACTTGAAACTATTTGAACCGAAAATAAGCAACATTAGGATGTTCAACAGAAATTAAGAAAGGTGGTTTCCCATTGTAGTGAACTCCCACTTCATTCTCAATAAACAACCCCGCTTTGACATTGCATCAGCTGAAAAATTCACCTCTCTAAAAGTGTGAATGAAACGTATAGACGTATAGTGTCTACAGATCATAATCCATCTATTCCTTGCAAACCAAGGAATTGAGTCATTCTTGAAATCTTCAACAACTCCCATAGAATCAGACCGTATACAAATACAAGAAAAGCCCCATTGCATAGCCCACTCCAAACGAACAATAATGCCATACAATTCTGCTAAATAATTCGTCGTGACTCCTAGCCCAATACTCATAGCACCAAGAACTGAACAATGCTCATCCCTAGATACTACACCTGCACCCGCAACGCCTGGGTTACCTCTCGCTGATCCATCACAACAAATTTGTAATTCATTAGCCTCAGGCAGTAACCAAAAACAAGCCACGGGATGATGCAACTTCACACTACGGTGCTGAACTCTAAAATAGTTCAGAAGAACAACATCATCAGCACTATTGTTCATATGACCCTTGAGCCGAATTGAATAAACTTGTATCAACTTCAGAACGCGCTTATGAAAGATACTCCAATTAGGCTTTTTATGCTCGAAAACAGGCTTGTTCCGCAACTTCCATAGCTCCGACCTAAGAACAAGGTTGGCAATAAGCCACAGATCACGGACAATATGACTCCTTCCTTTTGCTGCTTTAAAAGAAACAATAAGGTTAGCATTAGGTTGTAACTTGAACACATCAGCTAGCCAATTTCAGGCTCTTGTAGCAAAGAAACACTCATATAACACATGAGTAAGAGTTTCCTCTTGAACATCACACAGGCATCATTTGTTAGCAAGAGAGATCTTGAATCTGCGCCTGATAAGGTCATACGTAGCACAAGCTCCTCGTAAGAATTTCCAGTTCTGAGCAGCAAGAACAGGACTCCACAGAAGCTGCGTACCTTCTAACCGAGAATACTTCTGCCGAAGCAACTCAGTTGCAGACTTAACACTGAACTCACCCTTCAACTCCAGCATCCATACCCTAACATTAGCTCCACCCATAGGAATTGACAACCTATTCAACTCTAGACCAGCAGCAATCAAGTATTGCAAGTGAATTTCAGGAATATCCCAAAGGCCAACCTTTAAAATATCACTTACTCTAGCTGTTGCATCGAGAGAATAATCATTTATCACTTCAGCAATACTAGTCTTATCAAACCAAATGTCATAATAAAGAGAAGTATCTCTACCATCACCAATTAAGACCTTAGTATTCTTTTCCACACAATTATACACACTCCTTAAACCAGGCAAAATAGAAGATTTAACCCCGAATGCTTAATACAACCCTTACGATCAAATAATTTTGCCTTCAGGAAAAGAGCCAACTTCTTTGTAGAATTACGAATCTTCCACCAAAGTTTCATAATAAGAGCTTTGTTCATAGTGGCCATACGAGTTAGTCCGAGACCCCCCTCCTCAAAAGGGCAACAGATTTTATCAAAATCCACTACCACTACACGGTTAATGTTCGAATCACCAGACCAAATAAAATTACGGATAGCCCTCTCACATTGAAGAATAAACTTACGAGGCCACTTATAAATAGGCATATTATGAATGTAATAACTGGCAATAATTGATTTAACAATAACAATGCGATCATGAAAAGATAATAACCTCCCTCTCCAATCAGCAAGCTGATTTTTAATCTTTTCAACAACATTGCTAATATGGCAATATCGAACAATACCTGGCATAATTTGAACTCCCAAATAGCGGTCCGAAAAAGTAGCTACACTCATCCCCAAATAAGATGCAATATAATTACATCAACTCGAAGAACCACCACCATAATAAATCTTACTCTTTTGACGACAAACAGTCTGACCTGAAGCACGCTGATAACTTCCTAACAAGTCTACAAGATTATGAAGACTTTTGGAATTACCTTTACAAAAGATCATTATGTCATCAGCAAAGAAAAGGTGAGTAGGAGAAATACCACCTCTAGTTACCATAGGCGTCATCTTTTTATCACGAAAAAGCTTCGTAATATTTCTGCTAAGAACATCCTCAATCAAGACAAAAATCAAAGGGGAGAGGGGATCACCTTGACGCAAACCTCTGTTAATTTTGAAGTAACCTTCCGGACTACCATTCAAAATGACAGAAATTCTAGCAGATTGCAAGATATTAAAAATCCAAGCACACCAATTTTCAGAAAAACCATACTTACAGAAAACTTCAAGCACAAAAGCCCAATTTACCGTGTCAAAAGCTTGAGAAATATCAAGTTTAAGGCCAATGTTGTCATCCTTGCGTTTATAATGCAACTCATTAACCATCTCCGACGCCAAGCTAATATTCTCATGAATATTTCTCCCTTTCATGAAGGCTACCTGTTCTTCAGACACAAGCTTATCCAAAACTATACCAAGTCTAGTAGCTAGGATCTTAGTGAAAATTTTGAAGAAAAAATTACTAAGGCCAATTGGTCTGAAATTTCGAAGAGTATTAGCACCCCTTACCTTAGCCAGCAAGATGATAAAAGATGAATTAACACCATTTGGAATACTACCCGCATTCCAACAATGAATAATGGCCTTGGTTAAATCATCATGAATAATATCCCAACAATGACGATAGAAACAACCAGAGAAACCATCATGCCCTGGGGCACTATCCGCACTCAGATCAAAAACAACTTGCTTAATTTCTTCCGGGGAAGGAATTATATCCATGGCGTTGCTCTCCTCAATAGAAATTGAAGCATGCTCAAAATCAAATAAATCACCTTCTATCACCGGATCTTGGCCATTGAACTTATCTTCATAGAACTGAACTACATGATTACGTAGCTGCTCATAATTTTTCAAACAAGTCCCATCCAAATCAACAAGTTCCGAAATAGTATTAGAACTTTTTCTAATTCGAATACTATTATGAAAGAAACTGGAATTACTTGAACCCTCCACCAACCATTTGTTCCTAGACTTTTGCTTGAGCATAGTTAACTGTTGCAAACGAGTATCACATAAAGTTTTCATAGCATCCTTCATTGCATTTAGATTAGCAATATTACTAGGATCCTCATCTGAAATAAGAGCTGTTGTCTCAAAACGAAGTTGGTCTTGCTTCAAACGAGAATTCACATTACCAAAAATCCTCAGATTCCAATCCTTCATTGCAATCTTCAGCCGCTTCAATTTATAAGGGAAAATAAAATCAGGAGAACCATGAACAGACAAAGTCTAACTCTCATTGATCATCCGAAGAAAATCCCCATGTAAAAACCACATCATTTGAACACGAAAAGGAGCTCTACGAGGCCTAGGAACAGAAAAAGGATAACCAAGAAGAGTAGAATGGTCGGAAACTTCCCTAGGAAGAGCTTTACACCGCTAATTCTCAAATTTAGAAAGCCAAGCCGCATTAATAATTGCACGATACAACTTACTAATAATACGACTAGTACCAGATTGCCTATTACACCAAGTGAATTTGCTGCCCAAGGAATCCGATTCAAAAGGATTATTGTCATCCATCCAATCACTGAAATCATCAATGACAGACGATCTTATTTCCAAGCCACCTTTCTTCTCATTCAAACGCAAAATACAATTAAAATCACCTATGACCAGCCAAGGTGTAATTGAATCTTGCATAACTAGTTGCTGCCAAAGCCTGCGCCTAGTAGTTTGAATGTAGCTAGCATGGACAAAAGAGATATACACACCATCAACCACAATTATAATAGCTTGTTTACTAGAATTAACTACAGAAACATGAAGCCCATCCTTATAACAAACCCAAAGATTTGCAATACCAAAATTAGCAGAATTATTAATAATAAACGAAGAATAACCTTCAGAAATTAGCCTCCTCCCAAAATTTGCTGAGCACGCCATTTTTGGTTTAGCAAGACCAAAAACTTCAGGATGGAAATCTCTAATCAGCTCCCTAAGCTTAGAATGTGCTGTTGTACGCGCAACACCATTGATATTCCAAAAAAGAACCCCCATAATTAAACTCTGGGTTGGAGTTTATTATTTAGCTTCAATTGCTTAACCGAGTTTGAGGAGGATTTAGGAACTGCTTCCTTACGAGCACGAATACCCAATGCCTCATCCGAGTCTGACAAGGAATCCTGATCCTGATCAGTTAACGCATTCAATTTGTTTTGCATATCTATAACCTGCTGCCTCTTAGCTTGTTTTGTAAGCTCACCAAGTTTACTGAAAACCAAAACATCATTGCCAGCCTTGTCACTTAGGATGTTAAACTTGTTGTTAGAGACAAATTCTGAAGTTTCTTCAAGCGCATTACACAAAGGTGTGGACGAGGATGTAATATCAATCCTAGCAGGAGGAGGAAGTTTAGTTCTTTCCAATTAAACATTCCCCCCTGCCTTAGCATTCAAGCTTGAGGTACACAACGACCTAGATTTACTAGCTAATACTGAATGCTAGAGAATGGCTTGCTTGTGTTTTTCAACCTCAGCAGATGCCATATGCAAAACAGCTTCAGATTGAGCTAAACTATCCTGCAACTGCTGTTCCAAATCAACAGTGTCACTGATGCACAAAACATTATCAACTACATTATTTGAAGTACCTTTACCAACGTGAGTAATCTTTTCAGGCACAAAAGGAATAGACGGAGCTGTCTTTCCCTTTTTCTTTCGCCTAGCTTCTTTCCATTCCGTACCAGCATTGTTCTCATGATGCTGTTGCTTGTTAACTAACACAATAGCCTGTTGTGAATCAGCAGCCACTTGCGGAGCTTTGACAGCTTCACCTCTTGTTTTCTTTCTACATTCCCCATCTGAATGCCCAATAATGCTGCACTTAGAACAGAATTTAGGTATTTTAAGGATCTCAAAAGGTTGACAAAACTCACGTTCTCCCACAGTGACATTAATATCATCAGATTTGAGCTCAGCAAAATCAATATCAATGAGGACCGAAGCAAAGTGTCCATACTCATGTGCCAACGTTCTTTTATCAACCACAATAGGAGATCCTAGAGTTTTCCCCATTGCCAGTAACGTTTTTTTCAATCCAGAATTCCATTGGAAGCCCAGGAAACCTGACCCAAGCTGTGGAACGTCAAGATCTTTGTTTGTCAGCATCAAAACTAGGAAACCATTCCATGAGATTTAGTTTCTGTTGAGCAACAACCCATTGTTCAGCCTGTAAAATCTTCACTTTATCCTCCTGCGAAAATAACTTGATGATGAAGAAACCTCTATTCAACGGAACAAAACGAACCCGGCCTTCACCCAGCTGCCATTGAAGTTCTAGGTTTTTTTCACGTCAGAAAAGTTAAGTTCTTTGAAGTCTAACCTTCCAATAAGACTAAACTTCCATGACGCACATCCTTCCAGATATAACTCATTAGGAATCTCAATATAAGGTTTTCCATCTTTCAAAGTAGGGTTTGGCAGAGAAGAAAGATCCACAGAGGTTTTAGGAAGCTCTTTCCTACCCTTGAGTCTATCTGCATATGTTAAAATCTTAGAAGGTGCAACTATATGATTTGGATCAACAGGATCTCCCATTGAATCACCAAAAGATGATACAAGATGAAGCACGTACAAAAAAATTTGGAAAAATCTCCAAAATCGCCAGAACAAAGAGGAGAGAGAAAAAATCACGTTTCTATACTTTCATAACAAAGAACCATTCCTTAAAGAAATTAATGAATTAATTATACTCCTCATTTGGTTTTCCCAGGTGTACCCAATTAATTAACCTAGTTTACTAGTTAAAAAGAAAGTAATTTAACATGCCAGAGAAAAAAAAATCTACGACCATAATTAAAAATAAAAAATTACTAAAACATCCTTGAAGTTAAAATGACTATTTTACCCTCGTGCATAAATTACAAAAAAAAACTATCCTTAAAATTGGACGGATATTACAAATCCAGTATAACTCTAATTTTTCGACATGCAGAACCTCATGACCAAAAACCAATATCATGGATTATATAGATCATTCTCTTTGTATAACCAGGTGAATAACTGAAAAGGCGAGTATACCCAAATATACCTCAAGCTAAAACTTTTCCTACCTATAAGTCCTTTCTCCGAAAGTGATTGTCTATGGACTGAGTCGAGACAATACAACTAATCGGTTAACACTTCGTGTGATCGTCTATGGATACGAGATCGAGACAATACAACAACGAAGTATATTTACTTGATGAAAAGGTTCGGACTTAACCAAACACAATAGGATTGCTTATCAAGTAAATAGGAATTAACGTTTGTGTAATTTACTTTAATTATAATGCGGAAATATAAAGTAAATGATACAACAAGATTTTGTTAACGAGGGAACCGCAAATGCAGAAAAACGCCGGGACCTTGTCCAGAATTGAATACTCTCAGGATTAAGCCGCTATACAAAATTAAACCTAACTTCGTATAGCTGAGACCAAGCAACTAAACCTATAGTTTACCTAGTTCCGTCTGTATTCCCACAACTCCAACTTATGAATAAGTCACGTACTTGGAACAATTCCTTTGGTTCATATTCCAAACAGTAAAGGAACAACAAATCTGTTTGGTATCAACTCTATTCAACCAACTGATGTGAGTCGAACAAAGGCTTTTCTGTTTATCTTAACATAAACTCCTTCGTCAGGTTCTTAGATCTATCTTATGTTCAATCACCAAAGGTAATTGTTAAGATTTTGTAATCAATACTTTTGATCACAAAGAATTATATTGATTCCGATCTACACAACTAATTAATCCAATCTAGCACAATGATAAACCGATTATAGTTGGATCCTCTTATACCGAAACAAGTATTGTGCACACCAAAGATTATGAACTCCAAATCAGAAATCTTCAATATCTTTTTTGTCTTCAAATCTTCTTAGATCTTCAATAAATACCTGCTCACAACAACTTGAATCTCTTGTGATCAATCACACACAGAACAGAGTCTGTTAACAATGGATTATTACAAGATCTTCTTTAGAACTAACAACAGTCTAAAGATCCCTGTCGAAACTTCTATCTATTTTGAGTGAATCTTATATCAGAAGAGAAGATTCTCAAGCATAAAAAAACTAGGTGCAATCAAAGTTCAACCACCGTTGGTCAATCAAATCAAACGAAAACACAAGATAAACAACAATTATCTAGTTTCCCATCAACGGTACTCGTAGAGCTTCTCAATCCCAAGTAAGACTTTAAACTGACCGGCTGTAAGAGATATCTCCTAATTAGGTTACTCTCCTCTCAGAATAGGCGGTTATACCAGTAACAACACAACCGAGGAAGTTTGCTTTCACGAAGGATTAGTTTGCTAGAAATGCAAACTTCAAGTATTTATAGACAAGGAAGTTTGGACACCAAGGAATTTCCAAAACCGAAAATATTCTCAAAGATATTCAATATATTCCAAATTCAGTTTCCATAATTCCTGGAAATACTGAGTCCAAAATAATGACCGAAAATCTCTTTGGAAAATCTCAACTAGTAAATGCACATTACTAATTCTCGTTTTCGTAAAATAAAATTAACAACCTTAAATAAAAGATTCTTAACTTATTTATATTTCTATCCTGGGATTTTCTTCCTGTAGATATTAAGGAATAACTTTGAATAATAAAAGATAAACATTATTGTACGTGTTCAAAGTATGCCGACATCCTTACTTTGTAAGTTCTCTTTCATACTTACAACCTTGAAACCGATTTTCCACACTTCCAAACAAGTTTAGAATTGGTTCATCTGACTTTCAAGATTTATGCGATTGATTAAGAAACATTCAATCACAAATCATGGGTTTAACGGTTCTACCAAAACAAGTTTCGGTTCTACCTCCATGTGAGTACTGTGCATAGTCACACTAGCTTTCCAAAATTCGGTTGACTAGGTACTAGGATCGGTTTCCCACATATATATGGTATCTAACTTATATGTGTTGCACATGTCCATAGGATCGGTTCCCCTTTGCGTAAAAACGTGTTGTACATGTCCATAGGATCGATTCCCCTTTGTGATGTGTTGCACCTCTTCATAGGATCGATTCCCCTTTACCCAGATTCGGTCAAAAAAATCACAAACTCGATCATACCATGTCAGGTGATTACTTAAGACCGGTTTCACTAATAAAAGTCATACCAATACATAAGTCAAGCCTTTGTGAATAGTTTTACCAAGAACACAAATAATTCGTGAACGGTTATACTAAATCACACATATTGGATGTTCACAAGATATGCAATGAATAACAATCCCAATAACGCCTGACGATTTCCTTTTCGATTTATAAACAAGTTTATGAACTTACTTCCTTAAAACACATGTAAAACATTATTTCCTAGGATGAAAACTCACCTCATACCCATACATAATCACAATAGCATTTAAACGATTATGTCGATGTCTTATCTACAAACTTTAATGGTTAAGAAATAAACTTCATATTGTTTTCCTTAATACTATGTCTATCTAGAGTATTCATGCTTCGCAGTTTCTTTTTCAATATGCACGACTTGAAAGATACGTTAGGGACTGAAACAGTTCAAGTCAAATATCACTAACCTCAAGCGGAAGGATGTTGTTGTCGTTGTAGCTTCTTATTGTTTCAAGTCTTCGCAATACTTGTAATGTCTCGTATCCTAATACTTTCAAGCTAACCTATACGAAGTTGACTCAGTACATAATCAAGCGACTCTTAAAATGAGTTTTGATTCACTAAAATATGACAACCAAACTTGACATACCAACGCTTGGTGTATTCAACCGAGCTATGCTCTAAAAATATCCTCCTTTGTCAATTTTAGTGACAAAACTCTTACAATCACGTGGATAAACAAATTACAAGAATTCATTACACATACGCTTGATTCCCGAATTCAACATCACAATAACCCGTATACATTCAATCCTTAAATGTCGTTGTTGACATTGTAATAACAAAACTAATACTCCCCCTAATGGTGAGATAGGTATATTTCATCAATCGGCACGTCTTTGTTACACCAATTAATATGAGATGCTACTCCCCCTTAGTCTATGCTTTTACTCTTTCGTTAGATAAACGTTTAAGCACAGTTGTTTTTTTCCTAAGTTATACCAATCAATATAAAATCAATACCAGTATCACTTGTTTACTACATATATTTCTCCCCCTTTTTGTCACAAAATGAAAAAGAAACGAAAAAAATAAAGGACAACACGAAAAGAATCTTGCAAATCTCAAAATAGACTTGCAAACCTATAGAGTTAAGCACGAGGGTTCCACACACCATTTTTGATAACCAATATCAAAACCAAAACTACAAAATTATTTGTTTTGATATGTTATCAAGGAAACAATTTCCCGAAGCAGTTTTCCCAATTTAGTTTAGCAAACCAAAATCAACTAAGCGCCTTAGTCCCTTTGCTAAACCGATTGTACAAATACAACCGCTTCATTCGATAAGACCAAAATAAAGATAGCTCTATTTTTCTCATCAGGTTCTAATTATCCATATAACTTAGACCTTTCAATTTTAAACAAGACAAGTACTAGGTTAGTTAACTAGCATTTATTGTTAAGGAATTCGATTAGACTTGAATAACCGAAACCTCCACTTTGATAAGTTTAACTAAGATAAACTTAGCTTCTCTTATCCGGAATCGAATTGGACTAAACAATCCATCTCGTAAACCTTTTCGTTAAGCCATAAATAATTCATATAAACCAAATAAATCAACTTGCAAAGTTATTCACCTCAACCGGAAGCAATTGAATCAACATAAGCATAAAACATCGCAATTGCACCGAAATTTTGTAAGCCTAAACATTTGATACCACACAATAAAGCAAGATAACAATAGTTTTTCTTAACCGGAACCAATTGAATCACACACACATCCATACACACATCATGGAATAAAACATCAATTGTACCGAAATTTTGTTAAGCAAAAGCAAAATATATATGAAATAAAAATCAGGCTTTTCTTAAATAGGAAAACAATTAACTAACAACATTGTTACTTCAATTTCGCATCCACTTCTCCAATATGTTTGCATCTTCTTCCAGGGATAATTGATATCGAAATATCATTATGTTGTCATCCCCATGCAAAACAAAAGAATAACAACAACCAACCTTTACCAGAGAAAGGTTGAAAACCGGTTTTTAACTATTTCAATCAAAAGTTGAAACCGGACGCACAAGGTACTAATGCACCTTGACAATCCCTATGGATTTCCTTAGATTTTAGAAAGTTGTTATATATAAGGGTTTGGTAAGAATATCAGCTAGCTGACGTTCGGATGGAACATACTCCAATTTGATGATACCATTCTCATATAACTTTCTAATAAAGTGATATCTGATATATATATGTTTAGTACAAGAATGTTCAACTGGGTTCTCAGTCAGTCGAATAGCGCTTGAGTTATCACACAGTATGCTCGTAGTTGAAATATTTATTCCATAATCAATGATCATTTGTTTCATCCACAAAAGTTGGGTACAACATGTACCAGCAACAATATATTATGCTTCACAGGTTGATAAGAACTGTGAATTCTGTTTCTTTCTATGCCAAGCTACATGATTTTGGCCAACATAGAAGCAACCACCAGAGGTGCTTTTACAATCATCTATACATCCTTCCCAATCAGCATCTGAATAGGCAATAAGACTGTTGTTCGTATCCATAGAGTATGAAAGACCATAATCTATTGTACCATTAACGTATCTAATGATTCGTTTTACAACTTTGAGATGTGATTCCCTAGGATCTGCTTGAAATATAGCATAGAAACCCACACTAAAAGAAATATTTGGTCTTGTTGCAGTTAGATATAGCAAGCTCCATATCATAGATCTGTATAGTTTCTGATCAACTGATTTTTCTCTTAGATTTGCTTGAAGTTTTCCAGTAGTTGGCATTGGAGTTGACATAGGTTGTGCATCTCTTAGTTCGAATTTTTCAGCTAAATTCCTTGCATATTTTTCTTTAGAAAGAAGAATAATTTCCTTCAAATCCTTTAGGTTGAGCAAAAAAAACTTCTTCTTTTAAATACCCATTCAGATATGCAGATTTAATATCCATTAGAAAGAGTTTTATCTTAAGATAACAAGCATAGGCAAGTAATAGTCTTTTTGATTCTAAACGAGCAACAAGAGCAAAGGTTTCATCAAAATCAATACCTTCTATTTGAGAATATCCTTGAGCAACGAGGCTAGCTTTATTTCTGATAATCGTTCCAAATTCATCTGATTTGTTCTTGTAGATCCACTTCGTTCCAACGATGTTTACTCCTGGTGGCTTAGGAACAAGTTCCCACACTTCTTGTCTTTTAAACTGATTGAGTTCCTCGTGCATTGAGTTTATCCAAGCAGGTTCACTGAGTGCTTCCTCAATATTTTTCGGATCTATTGAAGAAAGAAAACATGAATAGTGACAGACATTCTGAAGTTCTCTTCGAGTCATAACTCTAGCATTGGCATCTCCAATAATGTCTTCAGACGAGTGTCTTTGATGTACCCATTTAACGGGTTTTTGGACAATATTTTCGGTATCATTGGGTTGTTCAACAATACTTTCACTATCATCTTTATCATCGGTGTCACTAATTAAAGGAATAACAGATAGTTCGACTTCAGTCTGTTTTTCTTTAACAACAGTTTCAGAGGGACGAAGCTCTGCTGCAGTGTGATTGTCTTGGAAAAAATCTCTAATGTCATCAATGACCACATTAATTGATTCCATCATGACTTTGGTTCTAAGATTGTATACCCTGAAGGCATGACTGTCAGACGCATACCCAAGAAAAGTTCCTTTATCACTTTTGGAATCAATTTTTCCTCTATGTTCTCTGTCTTTGAGAACATAACATTTGCTTCCGAAAACCCTTAAATAGCTTAGATTGGGTTTTCTTCAATATCATAATTCATATGGGGTATTTAGAGTTTTTTATCTTAAATAGACTCTATTTATATGATAACATGCTATAAATACAGCTTCCCCCTAGAAGGTTAATGGTATGAAGCATTACTCTTGTCATTTATTGAATATTTCTATTCTTTCTCTCAGCTACTCCATTTTCCTGAGGTGTAATAGGAGCAGATAATTGATGACTTATTCCAAGACTATTACAGTATTCATATACTTTCGTATCATTGAATTTTGTACCACGATCGCTTCTTATCTTCTTAAGCTTGCGACTTGTTCATTTTGAATTATATTCACAATGATTTTGAACTTCTCAAGAGTGTCATTTTTGTGCTTTAGAAAAGCAATCCATGTGAACCGAGTATAATCATCTACCATCACTAAAGCATACTTATTCCCTCCAACAAATGCTTATTGGATTGGACCGAATATATCCATATGTATAAGATCGAGAGGAGCACGAGTGGCTATATCTCGAGAAAGTTTGTGTGAAATTTTTCCTTGCTTACCCTTTTGGCATGCACCACAAACACCTTCTACTTTAGTGTTAATTTTTGGAACGCCTTTGACAAGTTCACGGTTAATGAGCTTACCTAGCATTCGGTAGTTGATATGACCAAAGCGTTCATGCCACAGATGAGTCGACTCAACCTTAGTTTACAGTATAAATTGGATTCTATATCAAGGAGATAACAATTATTCATACTTCTTTGTCCTCGAAAAATTACTTTTTCGGACTTATCTTCAATGTCACATCCTCTCATATTGAAGATAACTTTATGACCTTTATCAAAAATTTGATTGACAGACAGAAGATTAGCTTTCATTCCTTTAACATAAACAACATCATGGATTTCAGGAATGCCTGGAAGTTTGATAGTACCCTTTTTTCTAATAAGACAGCTGCTTCCATCTCCAAAGGTCACAGATCCTCCTTTGTAGTCTTCAGTCTTTGTGAACCAAGAAAGATCACATGTCTTATGTCTACTACATCCACTGTCTAGAAACCATTGAAATGGTGAGGTTGTTTTAAGTGCAAATGCTCCAAGACATTGTTCATCAGATTTACGATGGTTTGTTAAGTTTCTAAAAAGTTTCTTAACACGATTAGTCAGACATTTTTTAAAACAAATCTTCTGAATTAAACAATTCCATCCTTTTTGACAATCGTTCCTGAGTTGACTCCTTTTAGACTGTTTAAGATGTCTGGATGAAAGAATTGAGCATTCTTGAGAATCTCTTGATTTAGACTCTTCGGAGTTTTTTACCAGTTTTCTATCAATCATGATATTACCGATTTCATCAGTATATGACTGGTTCTGTTCAATCCTTTTATCTAACGTTTTAAAAAGACCCGAGGGATATTCTTCAGAGTCCCTTTTCAGACCATCAAAAATCTTTAAAACGTTAATCGAATCATTCATCTGATTCAACTTCTTATAGGTTGGATCGCACCAAACACAAATTGTTAGATCTTTTAGTGTTTGCCTGCTCTGATACCAATTGAAAAGGCGAGGGTACCCAAATATACCTCAAGCTAAAACTTTTCCTACCTATAAGTCCTTTCTCCGAAAGTGATTGTCTATGGACTGAGTCGAGACAATACAACTAATTGGTTCACACTTCGTGTGATCATTTATGGATACGATATCGAGACAATACAAAAACGAAGTATGTTTACTTGATAAAAAGGTTCGGACTTAACCAAACACAATTAGATTGCTTATCAAGTGAATATGAATTAACGTTTGTGTAATTTACTTTAATTATAATAAAATAATTATAATGCGAAAATATAAAGTAAATGACATAACAAGATTTTGTTAACGAGGAAACCGCAAATACAGAAAAACCCCAGGACCTTGTCCAGAATTGAATACTCTCGGGATTAAGCCGCTATACAAAATTAAACCTAACTACGTATAGTTGAGACCAAGCAACTAAACCTATAGTTTACCTAGTTCCGTCTGTATTCCCACGCCTCCAACTTATGAATAAGTCACGTACTTGGAACAATTCCTTTGGTTCGTATTCCAAACAGTAAAGGAACAACAAATCTGTTTGGTATCAACTCTATTCAACCAAGTGATGTGAGTCGGGCAAAGGCTCTTCTGTTTATCTTAACATAAACTCTTTCGTCAGGTTCTTAGATGTATCTTATGTTCAATCACCAAAGGTAATTGTTAAGATTTTGCGATCAATACTTTTAATCACAAAGAATTATATTGATGCCGATCTACACAACTAATCAATCCAATCTACCACAAGATAAACCGATTATAGTTGGATCCTCTTATACCGAAACAAGTATTATGCACACCAAGGATTATGAACCCCAAATCAGAAATTTTCAATATTTTTTTTGTTTTCAAATCTTCTTAGATCTTCAATAAACACCTGCACACAACAACTTGAATATCTTGTGATCAATCACACACAAAACAGAGTCTGTTAACAATGGAGTATCACAAGATCGTCTTTAGAACTAACAACAGTCTAAAGATCCCTGTTGAAACTTCGATCTAGTTTGAGTGAATCTTATATCATAAGAAAAGATTCTCAAGCGTAAACAAACTAGGTGCAATCAAAGTTCAACAACCGTTAGTCAATCAAATCAATCGAAAACACCGTAATTATCTAGTTTCCCATCAACGGTACTCGTAGAGCTTCTCAATACCAAAGAAGACTTTAAACTGACCGGCTGTAAGAGATATCTCCTAATTAGGTTACTCTCCTCTCAGAATAGGCGGTTATACCAGTAACAACACAACCGAGGAAGTTTGCTTTCACGAAGGATTAGTTTGCTAGAAATGCAAACTTCAAGTATTTATAGACAAGGAAGTTTGGACACCAAGGAATTTCCAAAACCGAAAATATTCTCAAAGATATTCAATATATTCCAAATTCAGTTTCCATAATTCCTGGAAATACTCAGTCCAAAATAATGACCGAAAATCTCTTTGGAAAATCTCAACTAGTAAATGCACATTACTAATTCTCGTTTTCGTAAAATAAAATTAACAACCTTAAATAAAAGATTCTTAACTTATTTATATTTCTATCCTGGGATTTTCTTCCTGTAGATATTAAGGAATAACTTTGAATAATAAAAGATAAACATTATTGTACGTGTTCAAAGTATGCCGACATCCTTACTTTGTAAGTTCTCTTTCATACTTACAACCTTGAAACCGATTTTCCACACTTCCAAACAAGTTTAGAATTGGTTCATCTGACTTTCAAGATTTATGCGATTGATTAAGAAACATTCAATCACAAATCATGGGTTTAACGGTTCTACCAAAACAAGTTTCGGTTCTACCTCCATGTGAGTACTGTGCATAGTCACACTAGCTTTCCAAAATTCGGTTGACTAGGTACTAGGATCGATTTCCCACATATATATGGTACCTAACTTATATGTGTTGCACATGTCCATAGGATCGGTTCCCCTTTGCGTAAAAACGTGTTGTACATGTCCATAGGATCGATTCCCCTTTGTGATGTGTTGCACCTCTTCATAGGATCGATTCCCCTTTACCCAGATTCGGTCAAAAAAATCACAAACTCGATCATACCATCTCAGGTGATTACTTAAGACCGGTTTCACTAATAAAAGTCATACCAATACATAAGTCAAGCCTTTGTGAATAGTTTTACCAAGAACACAAATAATTCGTGAGCGGTTATACTAAATCACACATATTGGATGTTCACAAGATATGCAATGAATAATAATCCCAATAACGCCTGACGATTTCCTTTTCAATTCATAAACAAGTTTATGAACTTACTTCCTTAAAATACATGTAAAACATTGTTTCCTAAGATGAAATCCTCACCTCATACCCATACATAATCACAATAGCATTTAAACGATTATGTGGATGTCTTATTGATAGACACATTTTTGTGTCTAAGTTGTCCTCAATTTTCTGTAATGTTGGTACTTGATTTCGTACTTATTATGGTGTTTTATGTGTTTGTAGGTATTTTTGGGAAATAAACATTTTTGGAAATTTCGGCTCAAAAAGTTGCTCGAGGCACCCCTAGAGGACATTTGCTAAGCGGACTCCAAGTTTGGATAAGGGTAACCCTCATTCTCAGCACCCACGGCTATTGTAGCCCAAATTCATCTTTAGCACCCATCTTCCTTGTTTGAATTTTTGTCTTGACGGGAAAAGGAGTTATTTTCCTTGCAGATTAGGGTTGGATTTTTGGGCGTACTGGAAAGAGACTCAATGGCTGGGATTTTCTGGGATGACGTGACTGGTCATAACAGGCAGGATATGGTTGATTTCATTGGATAAAATTGGCTAGATTCTAGGTGAGAAGAAAACAGAGGAGCACGTCATCGATGGAAATATTCACGAGATTCGCATGAGTTGGAGAGAGTTTTGCGCATACTAGGAAGATTATATCAACCATTTGGGTCGTGACAGAGTTAAATAAAGAGAATTTGCAGCTGTATAACGCGTGCAGGAGCAGAAAAGGGAAAGAATATTTTCCCGTGTCTGGAAGAATTATTGAGAATTATCCTGGAGTTATTACAGCGATTCTTAGTCCCTGTTGAGTATATAAAGACTGTTCGGAGGTCATAAAAGGGGGATAGAGAGTTAGGGAGACATTGAGCACATTACAGAGCTAGGAATTGCGAGTTGCAGAGAATAACCATTTTCTGCTGCTGTGAAGAACATAAGATGCACATAGAACAGTCGTTGTTTCTACAGTGTCAGCGACAGTACTCATTTATCGTTCTTTATAACAGCTGGTTTGTAACAAAAATAAGTATTACAAACCCGTTTTTAATTATTTTCTTTCATATTATCATCCTTGTAAGCACCTTTCGAGCAATAAATTATCTTTTTGAGTGTGTTTGCATCATGAGAAGCTAAACCCATCACTGGGACGATGGAGAAAGCTGTTTTTCACCCATCTGGTAATTAAATCAATTCTTTTATAACTATGTGCGTAGAATTTAATTATTTTATGATTTCAATTAATTATTTGTTATTTTGTCTGATGTCGCATGCTTAGTTTTGATTACTTTTGATGCGTCATGCTCACAACTTACAACTAATGTTTTATGAAATCTACTTTGGCAAAGAATAGAGTTAATATTTCTTTTATTTTGAGCTATAATTGCCTAGGATTAATTTCTGAATCACTTGAATATGTAAAACAGTGAAATTCCGAGTCCCGGTAAATTCTTCATCTTGTGACATATTTTGTATATATTTTCTTATTTTTAGTATTTAAGTCTAGAATCAATCTCAACAAAGTCCGAGTGAACGACAGCCCTATTTACCACTATCAAAAATATGATCATTTTGGCGCCGCCGACGCGGATTTGTTTATAGATTTGTTTTTAGGTTTTATTTTATTTGTTCTTTTTTACGCGTTTTGGTATTTTTGTTTGCTTCCAGATTTGGAGCTAAGCTAAAGGAAAAAGAGAAAGTGCTGAAAAGAAAGGAAAAACCCAAAAAGGAAAGAAAAGAGAAATCCAAAAGGAGTGAAGAAGGAGATTTTGTAAATAATTTTATTTTTTAGAAACTGTAATTAAGGTTTTTATTTTTGTAATATTTTATTTTTGGACATTTTTTTTCTTCTTTTCTTTTTGAACATTGGCCTTTATTTTTAAAACCCTAAGGAAGGGTTAGTTTAAATATAAACTGCACAGGGAAAGATGGCGATTACGATATCGCCTCGGCCCCTCGGGTTCGTACACTGACATTGGAGTCGGTGGCCTGAGTCGACTTCAATGGTTCATCCCCCGTCTGGAACGGGAGGTAAGAATTCTAAACACCCGCGAATCCCCTGTCAGCGGGCTACCGGATGAGTTTGTATGCATATATGTTGAGGACCTGAAATCGGATTTAATTTTATAGTAATGGGAAAGGCCTGGCCAAATCAAGATAAGGACTCGGATTTCATCACCGTTTCCTTCTTGCCCGCCTTAGGAACACGTAACCTACGCGAACCTAAGCCTTAAAATTTGGACTAGAACGAGACCGATAGGGTAACGAGCTTATTAGGAAAGTCGTTCGAAAAATATTGGTTACTCTTTTGAGCATAATTTGAAGTTCATGATGGTTACTGTGAGTTGAATATGCCGCCTTGTAACGCCGGTGAGGCCTTGGGTATCAAAGCTGAGCTTCCCTCGTCTCTATTCAACTTACTTTAACTCGGATTGATTCCAGAGAGGTTTGCTCAGATTATAACGAATTCCTTTTCGAAAGAATAGAAGCTAGTCTAGAAAGAATCTAAGTGGATCCATCATGATTTTTGTTTGCTAGATAAAATAGGATTGTTGTGGTCGAGTCAGCCTTGTTTGTACTTGTTTAGAATTCCCTTGCAGTTAGGATGTTGAACTGGTATAGCCAATACAATGATTATCCAACTGAACAACATGGACATTACTCTTTTTATGATCATAGTTCTAATAGTGGTTGGGCACGCCAACCTTTTCAAGGTTTTGGGTCATACCATGGTGAGCCCAATTACCATCCACACACGCATCGGTCATACAGGCAAGAAGATTATAATTCCAGTTCTTCGTCTTTAGAGGATACAATCAAACTATTGAAAAATAGTCCTTTTTATGATCTTTCAGTTCCTATTCCTTCTCTAGAAGAGTCTCTCGGGAATTTAGCTGAGTCATCACGTAAGTTAGCTGAATCGACATACAAAAATTAGATGAGGTAAACAACGTAGTTATGGACGAAAGAACTGAAGCAACGACTGAATCTTTTTTGGAAGATATCCTCAATAGGTTAAGTGAAAACTTAAATCCAACACTTAGGGAGCTTTCTTTAGAAGAGACCCTTGAGAGGATAGTTGATTCGACACGTAGACTTGAGTTAGAGACGAACGAAAGTATTGCTCGAAATGACTTGAATTTCCAATATAGTGTATCCAATAATACTCTTGAAAATGAGGATAGTTATTTGCATAATCAAGATATCTAGGTTAGAATTGGTGACACTCCTTGTGTAGATGAGGTTCAGCCATTTCCATGTTATGATAATGATGAGTATGATATGGACAATGTTGATGAAGAATCTGAAGTATTTAGGCATGGTGATCAGGAATTTGTTACTCCTATTGAGCTTGATAATGATAATGATATTTTTAGTTCAAATCCCGATAATTTTAATTATTATCCACCTATTCAAAAGGACGAGGATTTGACTAGAGATATACCGTTTTAGACGAAGTTGTACTTCCTTTTGATTACGAAGCCAATGATGGTTTAAAGGAACTAGTTTATCCTGAGAATATTGTTTTCGAGTATAGAAATTTAGAAACTCTACTCTTAGAAGAAAATTAACTCGTAGAGATGAGTGAGGATGAACCTGACTTAGAAGAATCAATTGACCATTTCCAAGAATCTGATGACCTAGAAATTAGGGAAGTTGTGACTAGTCTTTCTAGAGACACTGAAAAACTCTAAGTTTGGGGGTAATCATCATTCTCCATATGATTTAACTCTTAAAAAGGTCCCTCACTTGAGAATTGACATATGTGCCTCAACCATTTTACAAGATTATCTTCATACGCGTTTTCCCGAACCTAATAATGTCCAGGAAGAAGTTCAGTTGTTAGAAACCCATCCTCTGGTTGATGTGGTTTACCCAGGCTATGAAACCCAAATTGATTTTATTTTCCCACCAAAAACTTTTATTCCAATTGTGGGAACGTTTGAATTTGAAATGTGTCAGTTATTGAGTTTTGAGACTAAACCTAGTTACTTTAGGAGATTAGGGTCGACACATTTGTTTAAGGAACACAACCACTCTCATTGTGGTCAGATGTGTGAATCAAATCTGGTTGACTTAGAGGATCCCAAGTTATTCAGGTTATTATTATGTGCTTCTAAGTTTGTATTTGTGTTCCAGACTCTAGAACCTGAACAATTCGGATCTAACTTATGAGGAAATGCAACCCATGGAAATATTTTATCTAGACCCTGTTATAGAACCTGAACCTGAACCACAGCTATATGTAGTTGTCTTAAACAGGAAACTATACAAGGTTGTGCTTTATTTGTTAATTTTCTTGGAATGTTGCAGATTCCTTTTACTTGTGATAGCTCTTTTTGATCCAGATAACCCACAGTTATTCCGGCTACTTCTATATGATTCTATGAGGTGGTTAATTCCTTCCGATGTCTGGATGAAGACTTTAGACTTAGCACTTCTTGGGAGGTAACCCAATCTCATGCAATACAGTAATATCTTTCCTTGACTCTTTTGATTCAAATGGTAACAGTTTCTCCTTGTTCATGCTTTAATTTTATCTTTAGAACATTGAGGACAATGTTAGATTTAAGTTTGGGGGTATAGGAGAAACTTTTAGTTGCAATAAATAAATTCTAGAGCCTAGAAATTTATGCTTATTAAGGATGGCACTAACGAATCTTAGTGGATGGGAACATCTTGGTTGTAGGAGTTGAAGAAACAATCTAATTAGATGGAAATATCTAAATAGTCTATTTATAAAAGCACAGAGCTCAGGTGTTAGAATTAAAAAAAAAACATGGTAGTTCGCGATATCTCGTTGAATCCTAATCCCTTCTGTTTTTATTTCTTAAGTGATTTGGCGGGGCACACGATTCAAGTTGTTACCATTTCTAGGTGAAATAGAGTGATTGAGATATAAAAAAAAAAATAAAAAATAAAAAATAAATAGATTTGAGAGCAGACCATCAGACCAACAGGAATAAATTCAATAAAGTCGACCACTGGTGCCCTTTTATATGCCAGTTGAGTTGACCTAGAGTTAGGTTTATCAACCACTGATCCCCTTGTATATGCCAGTTGTGTTGATATTAGTCAGACCGGTATCTCAGTCCATTGGGATAGGTTCATCTTGGTAGAGGCCTTCAGACAGATATAGGAAACACCACTCACTTTAAACCATCTACTTTTCTCTTTATCCATCTTCTTAATCTTTCCATGTGATTGGTTGACTCCGATTATGATGCCCAGAAACTATCTGAGTAGAGATCTATCACTTAAACATGAATTTTAGTATGCTGAGTGCAGACTCGTGTACAACAATTGGAATTTCGCATCAAGGTACTTCCTCCTGTAGTCAATGAGAGTATGCCAACCAAGGAGATTCTTTAGTGCCTTCCAAGGTTTTGCATAGATAGCTAGGGTCTGGATTAAAGGTTTTGTGGGTACACCTCTGGTAAACCCTTCGGAGACAACACTCCGCCGCTAGGGCCACCTAGCGGTTTAACGGCTTGCTGTACGTGCTAAGTGTAGTCATTTAATTTTCTAGATTATATTTGCTCGAGGATTAGCAAATAATAAGTTTGGGGATATTTGATATACACATTTTTGTGTCTAAGTTGTCCTCAATTTTCTGTATTGTTGGTACTCGATTTCGTACTTATTATGGTGTTTTACGTGTTTGTAGGTATTTTTGGGAAATAAACATTTTTGGAAACTTCGGCTCAAAAAGTTGCTCAGGGCACCCCCGGAGGACATTTGCTAAGCGGACTCCAAGTTTGGATAAGGGGCACCCTCATTCTCAACACCCATGGCTATGTGTAGCCCAAATTCATCTTTAGCACCCATCTTCCTTGTTTAAATTTTTGTTTTGGCGGGAAAAGGAGTTATTTGCCTGGCAGATTAGGGTTGGATTTTTGGGCGTATACTGGAAGGAGACTCAATGGCTGGGATTTTCTGGGATGACGTGACTGGTCATAACAGGCAGGATATGGTTGATTTCATTGGAAAAAATTGGATAGATTCTCGGTGAGAAGAAAACAGAGGAGCACGTCATCGATGGAAATATTCACGGGATTTGCATGAGTTGGAGAGAGTTTTGCGCATACTAGGAAGATTCTAACAACCATTTGGGTCGTGACAGAGATAAATAAAGAGAATTTGCAGCTGTATAACGCGTGCAGGAGCAGAAAAGGGAAATAATATTTTCCGTGTCTGGCAAAATTATTGAGAATTATCCTGGAGTTATTACAACGCTTCTTAGTCCCTGTTGAGTATATAAAGACTGTTCGGAGGTCATAGAAGGGGGATGGAGAGTTAGGGAGACATTGAGCACATTACAGAGCTAGGAATTTCGAGTTGCAAAGAATAGCCATTTTCTGCCGCTGTGAAGAACATGAGACGCACATAGAACAGTCGTTGTTGCTACACTGTCAGCGACAGTACTCATTTATCGTTCTTTGTAATAGCTGGTTTGTAACAGAAATAAGTGTTACAAACCCGTTTTTAATTATTTTCTCCCATATTATCATCCTTGTAAGCACCTTTTGAGCAATAAATTATCTTTTTGAGTGTGTTTGCATCATGAGAAGCTAAACCCATCACTGGGACGATGGAGGAAGCTGTTTTTCACCCATCTGGTAATTAAATTAATACTTTTATAACTATGTGCATAGAATTTGATTGTTTTATGATTTCAATTAATTATTTGTTATTTTGTCTGATGTCGCATGCTTAGTTTTGATTACTTTTGACGCGTCATGCTCACAACTTACAACTAGTGTTTTATGAAATCTACTTTGGCAAAGAATAGAGTTAATATTTCTTTTATTTTGAGCTATAATTGCCTAGGATTAATTTCTGAATCACTTGAATATGAAAAACAGTGAAATTCTGAGTCCCGGTAAATTCTTCATCTTGTGACATATTTTGTATATATTTTCTTATTTTTAGTATTTAAGCCTAGAATCAATCTCAACAAAGTCCGAGTGAACGACAACCCTATTTACCACTATCAAAAATATGATCATTTTGGCGCCGCCGACGCGGATTTGTTTATAGATTTGTTTTTAGGTTTTATTTTATTTGTTCTTTTTTACGCGTTTTGGTATTTTTGTTTGCTTTCAGATTTGGAGCTAAGCTAAAGGAAAAAGAGAAAGTGCTGAAAAGAAAGGAAAAACCCAAAAAGGAAAGAAAAGAGAAATCCAAAAGGAATGAAGAACAAGATTTTGTAAATAATTTTATTTTTATTTTTTTAGAAACTGTAATTAAGGTTTTTATTTTTGTAATATTTTATTTTTGGACATTTTTTTTTCTTCTTTTCTTTTTAAACATTGGACTTTATTTTTGAAACCCTAAGGAAGGGTTAGTTTAAATATAAACTGCACAGGGAAGGACGACGATTACGATATCGCCTCGGCCCCTCGGGTTCGTACACTGACATTGGAGTCGGTGGCCCGAGTCGACTTCAACGGTTCATCCCCCGTCTGGAACGGGAGGTAAGAATTCTAAACACCCGCGAATCCCCTGTCAGCGGGTTTACTGGATGAGTTTGTATGCATATATGTTGAGGACCTGAAATCGGATTTAATTTTATAGTAATGGGCAAGGCCTGGCCAAATCAAGATAAGGACTCAGATTTCATCACCGGTTCCTTCTTGCCTGCCTTAGGAACACGTAACCTACGCAAACCTAAGCCTTAAAATTTGGACTAGAACGAGACCGATAGGGTAACGAGCTTATTAGGAAAGTCGTTCGAAAAATATTGGTTACTCTTTTGAGTATAATTTGAAGTTCATGATGGTTACTGTGAGTTGAATATGTCTCCTTGTAACGTCGGTGAGGCCTTGGGTATCAAAGCTCCACTGAGCTTCCTTCGTCTCTATTCAACTTACTTTAACTCGGATTGATTCCAGAGAGGTTTGCTCAGATTATAATGAATTCCTTTTCGAAATAATAGAAGCTAGTCTAGAAACAATCTAAGTGGATCCATCATGCTTTTTGTTTGCTAGATAAAATAGGCTTGTTGTGGTCGAGTCAGCCTTGTTTGTACTTGTTTAGAATTCTCTTGCAGTTAGGATGTCGAACTGGTATAGCCAATACAATGATTATCCAACTAAACAACATGGACATTACTCTTTTTTATGATCATAGTGCGAATAGTGGTTGGGCACGCCAACCTTTTCAAGGTTTTGGGTCATACCATGGTGAGCCCAATTACCATCCACACGCGCATCGGTCATACGGGCAAGAAGATTATAATTCTAGTTCTTCGTCTTTAGAGGATTCAATCAAACTATTGAAAAATAGTCCTTTTTATGATCTTTCAGTTCCTATTCCTTCTCTAGAAGAGTCTCTCGGGAATTTAGCTGAGTCATCACGTAAGTTAGCTGAATCGACGTACAAAAATTAGATGAGGTGAACAACGTAGTTATGGACGAAAGAGCTGAAGCAATGACTGAATCTTTTTTGGAAGATATCCTCAATAGGTTAAGTGAAAACTTAAATCCAACACTTAGGGAGCTTTCTTTAGAAGAGACCCTTGAGAGGATAGTTGAGTCAACACGTAGACTTGAGTTAGAGACGAACGAAAGTATTGCTCGAAATTACTTGAATTTCCAATATAGTGTATCCAATAATACTCTTGAATATGAGGATAGTTATTTGCATAATCAAGATATCGAGGTTAGAATTGGTGACACTCCTTGTGTAGATGAGGTTCAGCCGTTTCCATGTTATGATAATGATGAGTATGATGTGGACAATGTTGATGAAGAATCTGAAGTATTTAGGCATGGTGATCAGGAATTTGTTACTCCTATTGAGCTTGATAATGATAATGATATTTTTAGTTCAAATCCCGATAATTTTAATTATTATCCACCTATTCAAAAGGACGGGGATTTGACTAGAGATATACCGTTTTAGACGAAGTTGTACTTCATTTTTATTACGAAGCCAATGATGGTTTAAAGGAACTAGTTTATCCTGAGAATATTGTTTTCGAGTATAGAAATTTAGAAACTCTACAATTAGAAGAAAATTAACTCGTAGAGATGAGTGAGGATGAACTTGACTTAGAAGAATCAATTGACCATTTCCAGGATTCTGATGACCTAGAAATTAGGGAAGTTGTGACTAGTCTTTCTAGAGACACTGAAAAACTCTAAGTTTGGGGGTGATCATCATTCTCCATGTGCTTTAACTCTTAAAAAGGTCCCTCACTTGGGAATTGACATATGTGCCTCAACCATTTTACAAGATTATCTTCATACGCGTTTTCCCGAACCTAATAATGTCCAGGAAGAAGTTCAGTTGTTAGAAACCCATCCTCTGGTTGATGTGGTTTACCCAGGCTATGATACCCAGATTGATTTTATTTTCCCACCAAAAACTTTTATTCCAATTGTGGGAACGTTTGAATTTGAAATGTGTCAGTTATTGAGTTTTGAGACTAAACCTAATTACTTTAGGAGATTAGGGTCGACACATTTGTTTAAGGAGCACAACCACTCTCATTGTGGTCAGATGTGTGAATCAAATCTGGTTGACTTAGAGGATCCCAAGTTATTCAGGTTATTATTATGTGCTTCTAAGTTTGTATTTGAGTTTTTCCAGACTCTAGAACCTGAACAATTCGGATCTAACTTATGAGGAAATGCAACCCATGGAAATATTTTATCTAGACCCTGTTATAGAACCTGAACCTGAACCACAGCTATATGTAGTTGTCTTAAACAGGAAACTATACAAGGTTGTGCTTTATTTGTTAATTTTCTTGGCATGTTGCAGATTCCTTTTACTTGTGATAGATCTTTTTGATCCAGATAACCCACAATTATTCCGGCTACTTCTATATGATTCTATGAGGTGGTTAATTCCTTCCGATGTCTGGCTGAAGACTTTAAACTTAGCACTTCTTGGGAGGTAACCCAATCTCATGCAATACAGTAATATCTTTCCTTGACTCTTTTGATTCAAATGGTAACAATTTCTCCTTGTTCATGCTTTAATTTTATCTTTAGAACATTGAGGACAATGTTAGATTTAAGTTTGGGGGTATAGGAGAAACTTTTAGTTGCAATAAATAAATTCCAGAGCCTAGAAATTTATGCTTCTTAAGGATGGCACTAACCAATCTAAGTGGATGGGAACATCTTGGTTGTAGGAGTTGAAGAAACAATCTGATTAGATGGAAATATCTAAATAGTCTATTTATAAAAGCACAGAGCTCAGGTGTTAGAATTAAAAAAAAACATGGTAGTTTCGCCATATCTCGTTGAATCCTAATCCCTTCTGTTTTTATTTCTTAAGTGATTTGGTGGGGCACACGATTCAAGTTGTTACCATTGCTAGTTGAAATAGAGTGATTGAGATATAAAAAAAATAAAAAAATAAAAAAATTGAGACCAGACCATCAGACCAACTGGAATAAATTCAATAAAGTCGACCACTGGTGCCCTTGTATATGCCAGTTATGTTGACCTAGAGTTAGGTTTATCGACCACTGGTCCCCTTGTATATGCCAGTTGTGTTGATATTAGTCAGACCGGTATCTCAGTCCATTAGGATAGGTTCATCTTGGTAGAGGCCTTCAGACAGATATGGGAAACACCGCTCACTTTAAACCATCTACTTTTCTCTTTATCCATTTTCTTAATCTTTCCATGTGATTGGTTGACTCCGGTTATGATGCCCAGAAACTATCTGAGTAGAGCTCTATCACTTATATATGAATTTTAGTATGCTGAGTGCAAACTCGTGTACAACAATTGGAATTTCGCATCAGGGTACTTCCTCCTGTAGTCAATGAGAGTATGCCAACCAAGGAGATTCTTCAGTGCCTTCCAAGGTTTTGCGTAGATAGCTAGGTCTGGAGTAAAGGTTTTGTGGGTACACCTCTGGTAAACCCTCCGGAGACAACACTCCGCCGCTAGGGCCACCTAGCGGTTTAACGGCTTGTTGCACGTGCTAAGTGTAGTCATTTAATTTTCTAGATTATATTTGCTCGAGGACTAGCAAATAATAAGTTTGGGGGTATTTGATATACACATTTTTGTGTCTAAGTTGTCCTCAATTTTCTGTATTGTTTGTACTCGATTTCGTACTTATTATGCTGTTTTACGTGTTTGTAGGTATTTTTGGGAAATAAACATTTTTGGAAATTTCAGCTCAAAAAGTTGCTCGGGGCACCCTCGGAGGAAATTTTCTAAGCGGACTCCAAGTTTGGATAAGGGGTACCCTCATTCTCAACACCCATGGCTATGTGTAGCCCAAATTCATCTTTAGCACCCATCTTCCTTGTTTGAATTTTTGTTTTGGCAGGAAAAGGAGTTATTTTCCTGGAAGATTAGGGTTGGATTTTTGGGCTGGAAGGAGACTCAATGGCTATGATTTTCTGGGATGACGTGACTGGTCATAACAGGCAGGATATGGTTGATTTCGTTGGATAAAATTGGCTAGATTCTCGGTGAGAAGAAAACAGAGGACCACGTCATCGATGGAAATATTCACGGGATTTGCATGATTTGGCGAGAGTTTTGCGCATGCTTGGAAGATTCTAACAACCATTTGGGTCGTGACATAGATAAATAAAGAGAATTTGCAGCTGTATAACGCATGCAGGAGCAGAAAAGGGAAAGAATATTTTCCGTGTCTGGGAAAATTATTTAGAATTATCCTGGAGTTATTACAGCGATTCTTAGTCCCTGTTGAGTATATAAAGACTGTTCCTAGGTCATAGAAGGGGGGTGGAGAGTTAGGGAGACATTGAGCACATTACAGATCTAGGAATTGCGAGTTGCAGTGAATAGCCATTTTCTGCTGCTGTGAAGAACATAAGACGCACATAGAACAATCGTTGTTGCTACAGTGTCAGCGACAGTACTCATTTATCGTTCTTTGTAACAGCTGGTTTGTAACAGAAATAAGTGTTACAAACCCGTTTTTAATTAGTTTCTCCCATATTATCATCCTTGTAAGCACTTTTTGAGCAATAAATTACCTTTTTGAGTGTGTTTGCATCATGAGAAGCTAAACCCATCACTGGGACGATGGAGGAAGCTGTTTTTCACCCATCTGGTAATTAAATTAATTCTTTTATAACTATGTGCATAGAATTTAATTGTTTTATGATTTGAATTAATTATTTGTTATTTTGTCTGATGTCGCATGCTTAGTTTTAATTACTTTTGATGCGTCATGCTCACAACTTACAGCTAATGTTTTATGAAATCTACTTTGGCAAAGAATAGAGTTAATATTTCTTTTATTTTGAGCTATAATTGTCTAGGATTAATTTCTGAACCAATTGAATATGAAAAACAGTGAAATCCCGAGTCCCAGTAAATTCTTCATCTTGTGACATATTTTGTATATATTTTCTTATATTTAGTATTTAAGCCTAGAATCAATCTCAACAAAGTCCGAGTGAACGACAACCCTATTTACCACTATTCAAAATCCGATCACTTATCTACAAAGTTTAATGGTTAAAAAATAAATTTCATCCTTAAAACTATGTCTATATAGAGTGTTCATGCATCACAATCTCGTTTTCAATATGCACGACTTGAAAGATACGTTAGGGAATGAAATAGTTCAAGTCAAATATCACTAACCTCAAGTGGAAGGATGATGTTGTCCTTGTAGCTTCTTACTTCTTCACTTCTTCAAGTCTTCGCAATACTTGTAATGTCTCATATCCTAATACTTTCAAGCTAACATATACGATGTTGAATCTAGTACATAATCAAGCGATTCTTAAAATGAGTTTTGATTCACTAAAATATGACAACCAAACTTGACATACCAAAGCTTGGTGGGTTCAACCGAGCTATGCTCAAACAATAACAAAGATTAATACGGAACTACAATATCTTTCACCCCTACAAACAAACATTAACATCAATGACCCCAAACTAAAATTCTAGGAACGCAAAACTCGATTTTCCTTTTAAGGAAAGAGAAAGAATTAATTTTTTTTTTGAAACAAATTGATTTCTTCATCAATTTTATAAGCGCTTGGAGCATGTCAGCCTTCTTCTTTAGCTTAGTTTTTGACATATTGGTTAATATATATGTACTAAAAACATCAAACAAAAGAAGAGCATTAGCTAACTCCTGTCTTTAGGAAGATTTTTCTCACGACGCTCAACTCTGTTCATGGTCAAATTATAGTATCTAACAAAAATAAAAAATGAAAACTTATTTGGTCATAGAATAAAATTAAAACTTGTTCTCCTGCTAATTGTTATTTTCAATTGTACTGCTATCTTTTTCTTAGTATTAGTATTTGTCGCAAATGAACGAGACTTCAGAAAAGTCACGAGTGAAATGCAGCGGAAACATGGGCTGTGTGGATCAATCAAAGTTTGATACAAATCATCGAGTTAACAAAACTCACAATTGAATTTTCTATCTAATTGAATCAATGTATTATAATTTCTTACGATTGAGTGGTTTTAAGGAAGAAGAAGATCTAAGAAACGAAAAGTAGTACTTCGCGCGTGTGATAACCTTACTTCGAGCAAGTAATCCTAGAATCGGAATAATCGTTAGATCTACATATAGTTAGCTGGATAAAGTGGACAGAGTCAGGGAAAGGAGTTAATTAGGGGGCCGAGGCATCATCTCTGTCGTCCATAAATCCGCAAAATATCGACCTCTCTTTGACCCACATACATACACACCGCCTTTTCTTAGAACATTGATAATGTAGAGTTAGTTAATGATATTTTGGTAAGCCAGATGTCACGAGTAGATTGGTGGGCACAGAGGGTAGACCAAGAACTGGGAACAGAGGATTCATAGCCCTTAATATAACCACGTCGGATCCGAAGGCCCCAGCTCAACAAACTCTAAAATCCGGCCACCACATACAGGTTGAGCCCTGGCCATAGGCCGGAGTAATACCTAGTTAATGCTTTAAGTTTCTGGAGAACCGACTTTCAAAACCAGACAGTTCTGATGTCTAAGTTTAGTTCCTAAGAAATTGGTATTGATGTTGGCTGTGGTACCAGAAATTCTTTCGATAACAAGTTCGCAAATTGTTGTAACAAATCTGATGATGAAGAGTATGTAGGGATGGATTATGGTTGTTTTCTGAGTTTATGATAATAGAAAAAATACAAAATGAGAATGAAACAAAACCAAACAGGCTACAACAAAGAAGGGCAAACTATTTATGGAGATAGTTTGAAACTAAAAGTATCAATGCAGAATCGTGAAAGAATGACAAACACTAAAATGATCGAAAGAAACTCCATTAGCGGATCAAGACGTTCCCACATTATGATTCCGACTGGGGATTGTTGGGACCTTAGTCCCACATTGATAGATAGGGATTAATTTGGTAGTTTATAAGTCAACGGGATCCCTCATCTAGTCAACCGGTTTTCGAGTTGAGTTCTACCCATGAGCTTATGACGAGTTTGGGTCGGTACCCTAACATTTGGTATCATAGCCAACCACCACGTCCCATACCCGCTCCATGGAAGGGGTGACCTATAGGCTGGATTAAAGTGTACGGGCACCTATGTATGGGCATAGTTGTCACCGCATTGAATACTAATAGTTGAGTGGAGCCGCCATAAGGAAAGGGCTACCGCCGGGTCAGTGTCAATAGAATGGGCCAACAAGGACGTTGGGTCTGGAAGCGTGGTGGGATGTTGGGACTTTAGTCCCACATTGGTAGATATGGCTTAATTGGGTAATTTATAAGTTAATGAAATCTCTCATCTAGTTAACCAGTTTTCGAGTTGAGTTCCACCCATGGACTTATGATGAGTTGGGGTCAGTACTCTAAAAGGGAGTCAGATATAGATATTGTTTTAACCAAGAAACGAAGAACTCTAAGGGAATTAACAGAGAAAAAAGAAAAAGACCTATACCATGTTTTAACCAAGAAGCGAAGAACTCTAAAAGAATTAAACCATAACCTAATTTTCGTAATATATCGGAAAATTATCAATAATAAAACATCGATTATTAGGTTTTACATAGTGATTACTTAATCATTGACTTGTTTTAATGATTAGATTGTTGAGAAAGAGTTGAAAATCGGTGCGACTATGATGTGGTAGGGCCACGTACTCGAAGTGGGTGGCCTCTCTTTAAATGCTGACACATTATATAAAATAGAAAAAAACTTCCAAAACTATTTTATTACCTAACTATTTAGTGTTTTTTTTCTAACTTCCTATTTTTTCTTAAAAAGTTAAACGGTTCAGGAAATTTAAAGGGGACAAGTTTTTCAGTTTGATAGGTGTCAAAAAAAAAAAAAAAAAAAGGGACCACGTGCAAATTAGATGTGGCCGGACCACATCGTAACCGTGGCCGTTGAAAACGATGAAGATTTTACAAAGGACAAGGAATTTTTGCAGAGAAGAGAAAAAGAGTTTTTTTAACCGTGGTCTTTGTATTACGCGATCTTAAATCTTAATTGATTTGGGTCCATGCCGCCTTTGAAATGCGTATTAGATCGGTATCTGTTTGTTATTAGTCCCACTTTCGGACACGTTGCCGAGGAGAGAACCATGCCCCTCACCACGGAGGAGGAAGATTATATGGGTTGAAATATCCACTCTCCCAAAACTATTACAAAAAATTGAGATGATATTTGTTTTTGTTTTTGTTAAAGGTCGAGTCAGGAGATCACCTTAACATATTCTCTCCAACTAATATCACAACAATTTCATTTCAAAACCCTAATTTGGATTTCCTTTCTTTCCAGAGGAAAACAGAAGGAGGGGTCTTTCTCCTTTTGAATAATTGTAAATACCACAACTTTTTTCCTCAATTTTTTTTTTTGAATATAATTGTACATGTTTGAATTATCCATTTGTATGTTAGGTGCATATACTCCTTCAGTTTTTGATCTGTGTTTTTGCTTATGTTGGTATGTTTGATTCTGTAACTGCAATTCTTGGAATTCTTGAGTCCCTGTGAATTGTGATATAAATTCCATTTTGAGGCAAATTGGATTATTTTGTAGTAAGGAATTAGGATCGGGGTTGGACATTAATTTTAAGTATCTGGTTTCTTGTTAGGGAAAGGGGTGTGGATTTTTCAGTTTGACTGTGAAAGTCCGAAATGAATTATTAAACTGATGATATATGTAATGGTTTTTTGTTTTGTTTTGTTTTGTTTTTGTTTTTGTTTTGTTTTGTTTTGTTTTGGGTTACTCATGTTTTCAATTCAATTTAGAACTGAAATCAAGTGTTATTGTCTGTATCCTGTAATTGCAGGGGATCTAAAGTTGGGGTGGGGTGGGGGTGGTTGTCGGGGTGATGGGCTTTTGTTTGTGGTTTGCTTGATTCTTCTTATTACATGCATCATGCTGATAATGCTTTTGAATTGCAAATCCCATTTTAGGGCTGTGAACAGTTTTTTTTTTTTTTGGTTTGATTATGTGCACATAATTATCATTCCTGATCACTAGTGAAAGTGCAGGTTTTAGCCTTGTCAGTAATGCTATATAGAGGTGGAAGTTTATTCTTCAAGGTTTGTTGGAAATTAAGGACAGTGGATATCTTTCTTGCACTCTTGTTTGAAAGATTGGTCGTTTAGAATACAAGTCGACAAACAAATCAAGATTGCAATTACTGACATATCTAAGCTGGTTAGTGATATTACTGAAGCAACGAGTTAGAGGAATAAAGTTCAGAGTTCTAACCTATGTAAGTACTCATGTTTTTGCCGCCATTCTTTTGTTTATTAATCCCCTTGCTTATATCGCAAAAGCAGAAATTTCTGTTTGTTTATTGGATATTCTTTGGCGTTTTATTGGAATCACCTTATACTTAAATCTGCTATGTTTTTGCTACTGTCACTGCTGTCATGATCTATATACGCTAGTAGGTCACCACTACTATAATCAACGTATAAACATTATATAATTAAAATGGACTGCTGAAAAAAGGTGGTGTTCGCAGCTGTGGACCTATATGTGCCTCTGTAATTTAATTGTTGTTGAACAGCACTAGTTTGCTGCAAATTGGAGGATTGGAGAACTAAGATGACAAGTTTTGTGGAGTTCTTACTGAAATAGAGTAGCCATATGTATTGTGGAATATTGCTAGGGTAATTTCCTTTGTTGCGCATTGGACTGTAGAACATAAGTAATTGATATTTTATGGACTTAGTCCGCAATATCTGAATGCTGGTCTATCGATGACATTTCTCTTGCAGAGAAAATCATCTTGCAGGTACAGTATTCTTTACCTGCTCGTAGTACATGTTTTGACACCCTGTGGATCATATCTAAAACCTACTTACTATGTTAGTCAGTTCTTTCCACAGAAACATCTGATTGGTATACTGTTTCAAATAACTTAATACAGTGCACACCGAGATGACAGATAAGAAAGGGAGCACTTCCACCAAGACTGAGAATCACGCTCTGCACAAGGAATGGGACGAGGCTTTATGTCCAATATGCATGGATCATCCACATAATGCAGTTCTCCTTGTCTGCAGCTCTCATGACAAGGGTTGCAGGTCTTATATCTGCGACACGAGTTATAGGCATTCAAATTGTTTGGATCGGTATAAAAGATTGACTATTGACCTTAATGACCCCACACTGCCAAATTCCTCCCAACCTGAAAACCAAGATGGCACTTCAGGTGAAAATGTTTTAGGGAATTTGGGAATGAGGATCCATTTGGAAGAAGCACAAGAACACAATAACGGAACCTCAAGTGACATAGCAGAAGTTTTTGGAGAAAATAACAGCGAAACCCCATATACAAGTTCTGAGTTTCAGGGTGAGATTATTTCTGAAATGGGTAACTCGCCTGATCAGAACTTAAACTTGAAATGTCCATTGTGCCGTGGAAATGTTATAGGCTGGAAGATTGTAAAGGAGGCTAGAGAATACCTAGATCTGAAACACAGGAGTTGTTCAGGAGATTCTTGTTCATTCACTGGTAATTATAGGGAGCTTCGGAGGCATGCTAGGAGAAGTCACCCAATGGACCGACCGTCTGATGTAAACCCATCAAGACAAGTTGCTTGGCGGCATCTAGAGAGCCAGCGAGAGTACAATGATATTATCAGTGCTATTCGTTCAGTAACACCTAGTGCTATCGTGTTTGGAGACTATGTTATTGATAACGTGGGTAACAATAGAGAAAGTGGCTTAGGAGAAGGAAACGCGTCTGGATTTGCAGACACTTTTTTTCTGTTTCAGATGCTAAGTGCTTCACGACGTGAGCCGTGGAATTTGTCTAGGGCTATGAGAAGGAGGAACCGCTCAGCTGGATCATCTGGTCGTCGATATCTGTGGGGTGAGAACTTGTTGGGTCTTCAAGGTGATGCAGAGGGCTGGAATCCTTCAAATGACCTGGGAGAAGAAGTGTCTCCTGTTCCAAGGAGGCGTAGGCGATTCACACAACCAAGACTTGATGAAAACCCATAAACTTGGCATACTAACTGGTAAATTTTACCATCTTTTGTATTAAAGTCTTAATTCTTGTCCAGGATTTTGGAATTCTGATTTTTGTTTGTTTTTCTTCGCTGAGCTTGTTGTACATTAATTGGCAGAACTTCGATGGTGTTGTGGCGATGTTTGAACAATCATAATGTGGAATTTAACTCCCAACAGCCTTAGCAACCAGGAATTCAGGACTCGAACAGAAGATGGGAAACTGGACTCCATTTGCATTGTCTTTTCAGTCTGTAGGATACATGAAGAATTGTTTCATCGTCCATGTGTATTTGACCAGTAATGTTACTTTTTAGCTCCTTTAGAATTTCTAAATTTAATGTGGAATTGGATTTTCTCATTTCTGTACATCTGGGTGAGTGATATTTCACTAGTCATCTCTAGTTCTTTTATTTATTTATTTAATAATCAACGGCCTTCGAAAAGGCTAATGAACCCCCTCAACGACTGGCAAGAGCCAGATTGGAGGCACAAATCAGCACATGGTAGAGTTATGTTTTTTTGCTACATTTTTTTTTTGCTAGGTCCAATAATTTATCAAGTAAAAAAACGTAATTACAGGAATTAAAATCAGGGGCCTTGCATTCCCATAAACCAAAGGGGTCAAAAATAACAAAACTTCTCTAAAAGCTAAAAAAAAGCTCAAGAAACACATAACTGAGAAAATATAATCAAAGAAAAAAGACTAAACGCCTAAATTTCTTTACTTCCTTTATCGCCATTGATTTCCAGCATACACTCCTCTGTGAAAGAGTCATTTTCAATGAAAGTTCTTCTGAAATTCTCATCCTCAATGAGGTCAAGTGTCTCCACCTCCTCCTTTGTTAATTTAGTGCCACTAGCACTAACATAAATTGGATTCTTAGTTTTCTTCTTTGGAGTCTTCATTCTTTTAGATTGATCTTGTATTTCCTTGAAATACTCCTTTCGAAAAGATAAATCCTTCAAAAACTTTTGTTGAATATCAAATTTTGTTATTGTACAAAGAACCTCATGCTCCTTTTTAGTTAACTGAATAGAATTAGTAGCACTTACCATAGGCCTAGGCGAATACGAGTTTGAGTTAGACTCAATTTCATCATCACCAACCGACCCAATTAAACCCACCTCATCTTGGAGCACACTAAATTTGTTCGGAGATAAAACCACTCCAGAATTAGTTAGGTTAACTAAATAATTTGAAGAGGAAACCTTAGATGAAGCATACTCTATAGCTGCCTGCTTAGTTCTCTCCAAATATTCACGCGCCTTATGTAATTTAGCTTCAGAATTTGCTAAATCTTCTTCCAGTTGTTTGGTTATCTCCAAAGCAGCACGCTCTTCATCACTTACCACAACTAATTCATCCACATGAGGAGTAGGAGAAGCATTTATTTTCATTTTCTTACCGTTAACCATCTTCCACTCCATGTTATTTGTTATAGAGGCAGTAGAGACCTCATCTCCCGTAACATTCAAAGGAGTAACTGTTAGAGCACTGCTCGGTCGAACTCGCAAGCGTTGCTATCTCAAGCTTGTTTGTCAAGTTTAGTTGTCAAAACTATAAGTATTGATTTCTAGTCTACTTATAGCCATGTCTCGGATTAGGATAGAATGTGTAGTTGAGATTTAGAGTTCACGGTGTTCATCGATTGAAGACGAAGAACTAGTAAGGGGAGCTTTTGGAATTTCATCAACAAAAGGTATGTGGAGACTTGAATCATCTATCTCTCAGAAGTCTATTTTTATTTTATCTCCTATTGAGACAAAATTCGTATAGCTATATAGACATTATATTATACACATTTGATATTTCGAGCAGAGTTTAACCCGCTTACATATTTCTCGAAATATGTGTTGGTAAGCTTTCGCTTTAACCAAGTTAATCTTTATTCTTGACGAAAGTCAAAAGATGATCATGTGAAAATCGCCTGGTAACATCTTACATGATTTGTGTGAGACGGTCATTTGATGTAGACTCGGAATGTTTCGTATTGATCTATTGATCACTTGAAAATTGCTTTGAAGCTAATAGTTTGTGTGAGACAGCTATTCCCGTCTTCCAAGAATGTTTTAATGATTAATATGGAGTTTAGAACGATTAACCATTGATTGGATATAACACAGTATGCGTACTTGTATGCTAACTGTTGCAAGTTATTCAACGTCCGGGAACCATAGTATGCATACCCGTATACGTACTGGTTGGATAGTTGAAGTCCGGGAACTTAGTATGCATACCCGTATGCGTACCCGTTTGCATACTTGAGTGGGTTAAGTTCTAAAACCGGTTTGTTCATGAACAAATACATTTATATATTGAGGAATGCAATCTTTTGCAAAACGTGGCTATAATGTTCATGAATTGACTCAAGTGAATCAAAATCGATTTTGCTTCAATCATGTCTTCTATACTTCTATGAGAATATAAACAATTTAACAACTCCATAACTAGTTTCAGTTGAGTCATCTGAACTAGTTGTGATTAAGATGAACAAGGTTGATATGAAAGTGTTCATATGCTAACTTCGGTTAACTATTATTGAGCCAAGAATGTGCACATGTTTGTATACGGTTACTCATACCTAAATGAAGTCATATTTCATTTCTGTATAACAAACTAAGTTCGATCTAACGGTTGAAAGATATTAGCTTGACTCTAATCAGGTTTTCATCTAACGGTGAATATTGAATGCTTTGTTACTAAGGTAGCATTGATTGCAAACCCTGATTTGAAGACTATATAAGGGAGAACTCTAGCAACTGGGAAACCTAATCCCCACACCTCCTATGTGGTACTAATTGCGACTAGAGTCGATTCTCCTTTAACCTAGGTTTTTCCTGAAACCATTATAGGTTAACGACTTAAAGACTTCATTGGGATTCTGAAGCCAGACCCAACTATTTTCTCTGTAGTTGCGTGTTCTGATCTTACTTTGTTTTATCGTGTTGAGTACTATCTTCTCTAACATTTGCTCGAGATTTAATCTCCGATAGTTAAGATAAAAAGTAGTCACAAACATCTTCGTCTTATCGTTTGTGATTCCATAATATCTTGTTTCGCTTCCATACGATTAATATTATTTTGAGGTGATTGATATTACTAGGATGTTCTTCGGGAATATAATACCGATGTATCAATTGGTTCCTGTTCACCTTGATTTATCAAAAGACGGAACAAAAACTCTTAGGTATTTCTGTGGGACACAAATTTATCTATTCAATAGACTTTTCTATGTGAGACAAATTTGTTTATCAAGTATTCAACTTTGGGTTGTAGCAACTCTTAGTTGTGGGTGAGATCAGCTAAGGGAATCAAGTACGCAGAATCTGGCGTGGTTCAAGAGGCGTAAGGAACGCGACTGTACCTTAATCGGTGTGAGATTGGTTAGGGATAAACTACATTCCAGTCCGAAGTTAACTTGTATTAGGCTAGAGTCTGTAGCGGCTTAATACAGTGTGGTTTTCAAATCTGGACTAGGTCTCGGGGTTTTTCTGCATTTGCGGTTTCCTCGTTAACAAAATTTCTGGTGTTTGTGTTATTTCTTTTTCGCATTATATTTTTATATAATTGGAATATCACAGGTTGTGTGTTGTTCGATCAATTGGTGAATCCAACCTTTGGTTGTTGATTAAAATTGATTGACGCTTAGATATTGGTCTTTGGTACCATCCAAGTTATTTCTCACATTAATCCGTCTCACAGATTCCTATTTGATTGATTGCAGATTGATTTGAGAAATTGAGATATAACTCTTGGATGTATTCTCCTTGATTGAGTATTACTGTCTAGTTGATTCTCTTGGAAATATATTGGAGTTAGTCCATACAGATTACCTAAACGAAATATTGGGTCTGGTTGTTAGACACCCGGTTTTTCATTAACAATAAAACTATTATCCCCAATTGAACCTTGATTATCCCCATGTTGAATAACACCATCAGTACCATTCTTCTTTGGCTGCCATTTAGTACCAATTAAACCACGAGCATTGCCAGACATATGGTCTTTCCTACAATGATTTTTTTCTTGTGAATGCACAGTAACAACCAATGTACTCTCTGAAGCTTGTTTCTTAGCCTTTTTCTTCTATCTGCACTCTACATCCTCATGGCCAATAATCTTGCATGTTGAAAAAACTTTGTGACGTTTAGGAATGTCTACAGCTTGCCAGAAACTTCTCCCTCCAACTTAAATATGGATACTATCGGCATCATGCTTAGCAAAATCTAGATCAATTAATATGTTGCAAAATGCCCAAACTCATGAGTTAGGGTTTCTTTATCAACCACAATTCGAGTTCCCAAAGATTTCCCAAAGAAAACAACGACTTTTCAACCCAAAGTTCCACTGGAAGTCCGGGAAATTGCACCCAAACTGTCGCATGAGAAGTTCTTTACTTATTCGCATCAAACCCTGGGTACCATTCTATCAATCTAAGAGCTTGTTGTTCAACAATCCAAGTATCATCACAGAAATCCTAGTTTTATCCTCTTCAGAAAATAACTTGATAATAAAGAAACCACGGTTCATTGGTATGAACTGAACCCTATCTTCTCCTAACTTCCATTGCCGTAATAGGTTTTGCTTAACATCAGTGAAGCTAAGACCTTTAGAATCCAGCCTCCTAATAAGACTATAACACAAAATCTCACAACCCTCTTTGAAATAATCTTTAGGAATTTCAATCGCTGGTTTCCGCTTTTTAATAGAAGGGTTTGGCAGAAAACTTAAATCCACCGAAGTTGAATCAACCTTTCTCTTTCCATTAACTAAATCAACAAAAGAAAGAGATTTATTTGAACCCGGATCAAGCTGCTCTCCCATCTTGATTCACCCTAAGGATGAACCAGATTAGAGAGTTAATCGTGAGAACTTTTCCTTGAAACCCTAAAAAAACAGCAGAATCTTTTAAGAGAGAGAAAACGTTTTTTTTTTAACTGTATCTGGTTTCAAACATGATATTTTCCTAGTATAATATCATGGGCTACAGAGTTACATAATCTAGGTTGAAAAGAGAAAATACAAGCTTCTAATTTAGAAGAAAATAACTAAATGTCTTTAAATATAAGATCTGTCCTAGAATCATTATCAAACTGTCCTGAAGAAAGTTGTTTGATAAGATCCTGAGCATCACTTTCTATGATGATGTGAGAAAGATTTTGTTCCACTGCTTTCTTTAACACTGCCCAGATAGCTCTAGCTTCAGCCTCAACATCGGATTCAACTTCAACGATGATTGAAGCACAAAAGGAGCCTTTGCAGGTGAAGTCTCTCATCACATAGACTGCTTCATTGTCCAGGGAAGAATCATCGAAAGCACCGTCAGTATTGCATTTTATCCAATCAATAGGAGGGGGGCTCTATTTACCCATAAAGCTTATAGTAATAGAAGGACTAATATGTATCTTAGGTTTCCTAGTTAAGAGCATAGCTCTGGCTCTATTCAACACAACAATATAAGACTCTTTAGTGTTATGAAAAGAAAGATTGTTTCCACTACTCCAAATTGACCAGATAATGGTAACAAACAAGCATTGAGATTCATCAGGAAGTTTATAAGCAAGATCAATTAACTAGAACATCAACCAATCAGTAAAGGATTTATTACTAAAGGCATGAGTATTAACACACAGAGAAAAGAGGAACCAAACACGACTAGCAAAAGGACATAAGACCAAATCATGCATGGCAGATTCATTAGGGTCAAGAAATATAGTACAATCAACAATATGCATAGGCATTCTAGTATTGAGTACAGTTCTAGTAGGTATAACATTTCTAGCAACTTTCCATGTAAAAATCTGGATTCTATGAGGAACTCTGATTTTACAAATGCGCTTCCAAATATTACTACAAGGGGAAGACCCAAGTCCTCTAATTCCTAAGTAGGCAGATTTAGAGGTAAATCAACCATTTAGAGGTAAATCTATCAGGCATGCACAACTGGCTTAAGAGAATGGTGATGATCTTCTCAACATAAGCACCATCAAAGTGGGTTTTAAGTCTATTCAATTCAAGATCTGGTAATGGGATCAATTCAATAAAGTCGACCACTGGTACCCTTGTGTATACTAGCTGAGTTAACCTAGAATTAGGATTGTCGACCACTGGTTCCCCTGTATATGCCAGTGTGTTGATATTAGTCCAGACCAGTATCTCAGTCCATTAGGATAGGTTTATTTTGGCAGTGACCTTCAGACAGATATGGGAAACACCGTTTACCTTAGTCAACATCAAAACCATCTATGTTTTTCTATATCCATCTTCTTATTCTATCCATGTGATTGGTTGATTCCGATTATGATGTCCAGAAACTATCTGAGTATAGATTTGTCACTTATATATGAATTTTAGTATGCTTGAGTGCAAACTCGTGTACATCAATTGGAATTTCGCATCAGGGTACTTTCTCCTGTAGTCAATGAGAGTATGCCAACCAAGGAGATTCTTTAGTGCCTTCCAAGATTCTGCGTAGATAGATAGGGTCTAGAGTAAAGGTTTTGTGGGTATATCTCTTGTAATCCCTCCCGAGACTATAACTCGGCCACTAGGGCCACCTAGGGGTTTAAAGGCTTGTTGCATACGCTAAATGCAACCGACGAATGCGTGCGACAGTGAGTTAGGATATTTATTTTATTTTAGATTTGCTCGAGGACTAGCAAATAATAAGTTTGGGGGTATTTGATAGACGCATTTCTATTTTGATCTCAATTATGTATATTGTTAGTTCTCGATTTTGTACTTATTTGATTATTTTATGGTTTCGTAGGTGTTTTTGGAGAAATAAGCTTTTACAGCGAAATTGGCTCGAAAAGTGGTATTTGCGCTCGTGGTAGAAAATTACTATTCGAACCCTCAATTTGGATAAGGGGCATCTCAATTACTAAGGGGTACTCCAATGATAAGGGGTACCCTAATTGCTATTTACACCCCACGGCTATTCGCACCCCAAAAGTGTTAGGGGGACACCCATCATCTTCTGCACGAGAACTGGAATTGGCGGGAAATGATGTGTTTGAAAGTGTATTATAGCGAACTTAGCAGGCTCGATTTCAGTATGTTTTTCTCGGGTATATGAGTTACTATGGATTAGATTGGGCCTGTTTTTATAAAACAGGATGGGTAATGGTTCTAAGCTCGATTAAAAAGGAAGATCACCGGACTTTCATCAAAACAGGGACCAGGATAAGTTCTATTTTTGGGAAGAGATATGGCCGTATTTTTACACGTAAATAAAGTCAGATAAACTTGTTTCGACTTTACAGGGAAGAGTTCGTGTCTTGGAACTAAAAAGAAGGAGCGAATCACGTCATATTTGGTAGTTGTTTCAAAACAGGGAGGTGGACTTATTTTCGGACTTCTGTGATATTTTTGGAAATGACGTGTTGTGTAGAATTCGGTTCAATCTCATATCTATCGATTTTGGGAAGGTTTAGTAAGGTTTGGGAACTTGGGATACGCGTAAGAAAATAACAAAGGAAGAAAGTCCGGGACTTCCGGTGAAATAAAGGGGAGATTAATCGAAGAATTTAGGGTTGTGTGGTATATATATAGCATGGGATTGAAACACAGAAGGGGAGTCGAGAGTTTTGGGGGTTAAGCAGAGGTGAAGGAACGAAGATTCAGAGTTGCAAGAATTGCTGCTGCTGCTGCTGCTGCAGTTATCAAGAATACGAAGAACATTGGACTAACGGAATCAGTCGCAGAGAAGTCTTTCAACAGCAATAGCCGTCTGTCGCTGATCAACAGTCTTATTTCAGTTGTAACCTTCGTAACAGCAAATCTGCAATAATTATAAACGTTGCAGTTGAGCTGATTCTATTCTTTTTCCAATATTTCTTCAATAAAACACCGTTTGAGCCATGAATAAATCTTTTGATCGTGTTTTTGATATGAAGAGCCAAACCCCAACACTGGGATGACGGAGGAAGCCGTATTTCACAATTGATTGGTAACTATAATTAATTCTTTATGACTTCTGCACTTGTTTTAATTGATTTATGATTTTCATTAATTAGTTGTGATTTCGTTTGATGGTGTATGCTTAGACATAGGAGCTTTTGATACACCATGCTTGTGATTTACATCTATTGTTTTAGAAATCTACTTTTGGCAAAGAAAAGAGTCAACAAAATAGCTAAAATTGTTATGAGTCATTATATGAACCAATTAAATGTGATTAATGGTGAAATCCGAAGTCCTAGTATCTCTCGATATTGTGACAACCTCTAGTGTTTTCTATTTTAAAGTCTTAAATCAAACCTTTACAAGCCCGAGTTGAACGAACTTTACTTACCCTTTAAAGACTACATCACGGGCATCTGAGCAGCTATCGAGTAAGCCCTGACCAAAATGGTGTTAGTGCACTCAGCAATAATGCACGAACGAGCACCTGAATGCGCAAACGAGCATTCCAAAACATGAAGGAACGATGAACCTATACAAAGTAGGAAGAAAATAATAAATAATAAAATATTAATCAAGGCGCTGGGGACTGGGCCCACCGGTCGGCCGATCGTGCTGTGGCCAGTCCCACGTCCAATTTTCTATTTTATCAGATTTTTATTATTTTCCCCGACCTCATGAAAATCCCTTCATTTGAGCAAATCTCATTCGTCTCAAGGAAACTACCCAGTCTCATTGTGTTTCCTCGTATCAAAGAAATAATAAAATTTAGGAAAGGTGTCGCGGGACCAGGGTCATTAGCCGGCCGGCCATGCCCTAGCCGTGGCCGGTCCCACACCTCATGACTCCTTATTATTTTATTATTTCCCTCATCACATGAAAATTCCCTGATTTCATGATATTTCCCTCAATTCATGAAATATTATAAATTAGGGAGAAAACGCACGGGACCCGGGCTCTCGGCCGTCCATGCTCTACCCATGGCCGGTCCCACACGCCCATGTCTTATTATTTTAATATTATTTGTTTCCTCATCCCATGGAAACTCTTTCACTTCAAGGAAATTCCCTAGTTTCAACAAACTCCTTAGATTCATGAAATTTCACTCAAGTTCATTAAAAATAATATAAAATTAGGGAAACCCGTGGGACCGGGCCATAGCCGGTCCCACACGCCCCTTATTTTATCATTATTATTATTTTTTTATGATTCCCTCATCTCATGGAAACTCCTTAATTTCAACAAATTCCTTGGTTTCAACAAACTTCTTGATTTTTATGATATTTCCCTAAAATCATGAAAATATTATAAATTAGAAAAAAATGCCTTGGGACCGGCTCCATGGACGGCCGGACATGACTTGGCCTAGCCGGTCCCACACCTCATGATTCCTTCATTATTTTATAATTTTGTTCCTTCATCTCATGAAGTTTCACGGTTTCAGCAAAATCCCTGATTTCTTCATATTTTCTCAAAATATTGCTCAAACGCACACCGGAAAATATCGAAACTCTCAGGACTAAGACACGGACATTATGGTGATGCGGGCATGTCTCCTTGACCGACCAAGGACGGACCCAAGGCTTGAAAATAGCCGGTCCCACGTGTTTTAATAATGTTGACCTAATTTGCTCAATTGCTCATACTGGGTCCAAACTCTTCCCAAACAGCTGGGAGTTTATTAAAACGACCATCATCTGGTCCCATGACCACCAAGGGCGGATCTCATGATCCCTTGGTCGGTCCCTCATCTTTCCATAATCAGGTCTACTACCTGACGCTCACACGAGCACTATTTGAAAAATGATTAAACCAGCATTTAATCATCCTTTGACCAACTGATCTTCAAGAGACTTGGGTATTTTTATCACTTGAGCATCTGGGAGCTATATGGTCGGTCCATCATCCCCTGTAGCCGGTCCCTACTTTATTTTCATGAATGATTTTCAATAAATCATCAATTTATCATCAATTTGACAATTAATCAAAATTAGGGTTTCGAATCCAGAGCTCTGCAAAGCATAATTTTGAGCAGATCCAAACACTAATAATTTTACGTTGATCCCGTGATCAACATTTTAATAATTGAGCAGTGTTGTCCCGCGCAGCTGTGTGGGACTGCTTTATAAGCAAGCGACTTGCCAGCCGACGGATGAACGAGATTTCGTAGTTTTTTTTTTTTTTTTTCAATAAAGTTTTAACTGGTGATAACTACCAAGAAGATATATAATTTCTCGGAGGTCCATTAGTAAATAAAAATTCATTTATTGCCCCAATTTATTGAATAACAAACGAACAAAAATCCACTTGTGCTCTCTTTTAGATCATTTGCTCCTCTGAAACTTTACTCTCTTTGGGTTCTCTTCTTCTTCATTATCTTTACTAGTAGTGCTACTTTATCATCATGCCAAATAGTCAAATAATCACCTAAAATTTAATTATTGGTAGAGGCAGTGAAGTTGAGATCCAAAACCCTAGAATCTACCGTTTCCATTGGGAAAATATAGCGGATTTTGGTACTGTTAGATGACTCTGTATATATAAAAAGTTAATCCCTGTTTGATTTCTTTTTTTCCTTTCTTGATTTTGATTGATAATATTTAAATTCACATGAATATCGAACACTGTTCGGTTGTTTAATTCCATAAAGACTGTCTTTCTGGTAAAGTAAATGTTTAAATCAAATAAGATTTTGATCTTGGATTTTTTTTAATATCTTTTTTTTCGTGTAAAAATGGTTCTGAGAATTCAACACCGGGATTGGTTTCGACGATATTCTACAATGGAGAAGTGTGTGTGTTTGATATTGTTAAGCAATCAATACCAAGTCGTCCTGAAGACTAGCTACCTGAGTTAGTCAGATGAAGACCACAACTGCATGCGCATTACTAGTTCTTATTGTTATCTTTTCTACTGCTGTTTTATCTCAACTTTGTAACCAAAAAGAGTTTAACTCTTTCGTATAAATAACAATCTAGTTTTCACACCTTTAGTGTGGAAGAATTCACCCAAAATACTCTGTCTAACTTGGTATCAGCCTTGATCCAAGCCACCTTCCGCAAATACATCAAAAACCCTAATTATCAAAAATGGCAGATGCTACAAACAGTCTACGCCAAGTCCAAATCCACCATCTTGTTATTCTTAAACACACTCAGACAAATCATTTACTCTGGAAGGCTTAGTTTAAACGTATCCTAAAGGGTCACGATCTCACAGGATTAATCATAGATGGAAGCAAACAAAAACCAGCAAGAACTTTACCAGAAAGTGAAGCCATAAATCCTGCCTTTACTGCCTATGAGCAAGAAGACTCCCTGATAGTTGGATGGTTGAATTCAACTTTAACCCCTGAAGTATTAAGCGCAGTTGCTCGTTTTGACACAGCAAAGGAAATCTGGGATAAATTGGAGGCGGAATATGCACCGAAAACCTTTGCTCATCAGATGAGCTTGGAGAAACAGCTTCACAACATGTTCAAAGGTAATAAAACTTTGAAACAATATTTGACTGATGCTAAGAGTTTATTTGCTCAGCTGGCAGAATCAGGATGCACGGTGTCTGCAGATGAGAAGAAACAAGCAGTCATCAATGGGCTAAACCAGAGTTATGATCCAATTGTAACTTCACTAAGTATTGTGGAGGGGATGGACATAGAAACTTTCTATTCTCATCTCCTCACCTTTGATTTAAGGCAAGAGCATTAACTGTCATTGTTGCAGTCACCCATTGCTAATGTAGCAGCAACCTCCTCATCTTCATCTGGCAACGGTGATCCGAGGAGATTCAACAACCAACATATAGGATCTAATCAGTCCTACAACAACAACTCAAACCGTGGCAATCAACCTCAAAGGAGCAGTCAATTTGTAGAAAAATGCCAGATCTGCAAAAAGAAAGGACATCAGGGAGACCGCTGCTGGTTTCGCTATGAAAAATCAAATAACAATCAGCAACGTCAGCCAGCTGCTTATATTTCCATGTCTGGTGGTCAAGCTGACAATCAGCGGGTGACTTATACGGGTGCAACACATCATATGACTACAGATATAAGGAACTTGATGATTCCACATGAATATGATGGAACTGAGCGAGTTCATGTTGGTAATGGTAATGCCCTGAATATTGCCAATGTTGGTAATAACTCTTTTACATACAATTCCAGATCTTTTCATTTAAATAATGTCTACCATGTCCCTCAGATAAAATGTATCTTGTTGTCAGTTTCACAATTTTGTAAAGATAATGTTGTGTATTTTGAATTTCACACATCTTACTTTGTTGTGAAGGATAAGAAAACGGGGCTACCACTGCTGAGAGGACTCAATAAGAATGGACTATACATCTTTGATGGAGTTGATATGCTAGATAACCCAATAAAGCCACAGGCGCATGTTTCAACTAGCTTAACAATCTAGCACCAAAGATTAGGTCACCCAATGCTGCGAACTGTCTCAAAAGTCTGTCATCAGTTTTCCCTTCATGTGTCGAATAAACATTTTGATTATTGTCATTCCTGCCATATCAGTAAAAGCAGGAAGTTGTCTTTTTCCCCTAGTACATTTTTTTATGACAAGCCTTTAAGCTTGGTTGTGTCTGATATTTGGGTTTATCCACATATATCAAGAGATGGTTTTCGTTATTACTTGTTGATTATGGATGTCTATTCCCATTTTACTTGGGTGTTTCCCTTTGTTCAGAGATCTGATGCTTTAAAAACCTTTATTCACTTTCATAAACAGGTAGAGAATCTTGTTGATCATAAAATCAAAGTTTTCCAAACTGACAATGCTTTGGAATTGAAGAAGTTTACATCCTATCTTAATGACTCAGGTATTCAACATAGGTTCTCTTGTCCTCACACATCTCCCCAAAATGGCTTAGCAGAAAGACGTATTCGTCATGTCACAGAATCAGGATTAGCTCTTATATTTCATGCTCATATGCCTCGCTCATATTGGAATGATGCATTTCTAACTGCATGTTATTTAATTAACAGGCTACCCAAGTCTGTTTCAGAGTCTAAAAAACCTCTTGAACTGCTATTCAAAAAATCTCCAAATTATTCCTTGTTGCGAGTCTTTGGTTGTCTTGCTTATCCGTGTCTTAGGCCATATAATGCTAACAAACATGAGCCAAGGTCATTAGCCTGTGTTTTTATAGGATATAGTAATTCCCACAAAGGTTACATGTGCTTACACGTTGCAACCAACATACTCTATATATCTCGACATGTCAGATTTGAGGAAAACTCGTTTCCATTTGAGTCTTCTCGGCAGCAGCTTCCAATCTCTTGTCCAGGTAATGTACCTTCGATTACTAGTGTGTTAATTTCTCATCCTTTTACACGCCGTAACTTACCTATACTGGAAGAAAATACACTACTGTCATCTCCAGCTCAGAATCATTCAGACGCTGTATCGACTCCAACAATCTCAGTGGAACCAGAATCACCGGGTTCCTACATCTCACCGGTGCAACAATTACATTCATCAGAAAATACGTCAGCTACTCAGTCGGCATCTTCCACCACAGAAGCACAGAATACTAGCGTCTCTACTACACAACAAGTTCAAGCAACATCTGTTGTTCATCCAATGATGACTAGGGAAAAATCTGGTATTTCTAAACCGATTCAAAAAATGTGTTTAACTGCCACAAAGCATCCACTTGAAGAAGAAGATTTCATGGAGCCAACATGTTATTCTATGGCCTGCAAAAATCCAAAATGGAGGAATGCTATGGATGTGCAGATTAATGCACTTATTCGAAACTGCACATACTCATTGGTTCTGTATGAGGATGGGATGAATGTTGTTGGTTCAAAGTGGGTTTATCACGTCAAATAGAATCCATATGGTACCATTGATCTTCGTAAATCTCGCTTGGTTGCTAAAGGATTCAATCAGCAGGAGGGTGTTGATTTTGGTGAGACCTTCAGCCCTGTAATTAAGCCATGTACTATTCGTCTTGTCTTATCTCTTGCAGTCATGAATAATTGGCCTCTAAAGCAGTTAGATGTTGAGAATACTTTCTTGCATGGATCATTAGAAGAGGATGTGTACATGAAGCAACCTGCTGGGTATGTTGATCCCAATTATCCACAACATGTTTGTAAGCTGCATAAGTCGCTTTATGGCCTCTAACAGGCTCCACGAGCCTGGTTTTCGAGGTTGAGTAACTATTTGGTTAAACTAGCCTTCAAAGGGAGTATTGCAGATAGCTATTTATTCATCTTGCAAGGATCAGATTTTATCACATATTTCCTTGTCTATGTGGATGATATAATTGTCACTGGTTCTAACTCTAACAAGATTCAACAGCTCATACATTCTCTTGGTGCTGAGTTTGCCTTAAAAGATATGGGGGATTTATCATTTTTCTTAGGTGTTGAAGTTATCAGGCAGGGTAAAGAACTCGTCCTTACACAGCGTAAGTATGTGACTGATCTTCTTAAGCGCACAAAAATGGATGGTGTAAAACCGGTGTGCCCTCCACTAGCTGCTGGTGAAAAAATTCGCAAAGGAGGTACTGAAAAGTTCAAGGATCCTTCACTTTTTCGTAGTGTTGTAGGTTCTTTACATATTTAGACTGAGTGCACGTAGTCACGTGGTGCTGAAGATATAGGTAATGCATGGATGATAGCATTTAATCCGTCAGAATTTTTCTTTGCGACAAGAATCTCGACAAGATCATACTCACCAATATCCTTTGAAACAGTTACACCATCTATTGTAACTAATGGAGGATCATAGCCATTAACAACACGAACCCATGATCGAAAATCATGCGCTTGAAGAAAGGCACACATAACAATTTTCCACCATAAGTAATTCGAGCCATTGAAGACTGGCGGTACATTTATAGAGATAACACTTCTGTCCATAGAGTCAGATTTCTACAAACACAGACTTACGAGGTCTTAGCGTGTTTGTCTGCTCTGATACTAATTGAAAAAGCGGGGTATAACAACCACACCCAATAATTCGTTCGGCAATCTGTATGGACTAAACTCCAACATAATCCCGAGAGCAGCAACTTAAAAGTGAGATTCAATCAAGAATTATATCAAAGAGTTTTTATCTCTTTCTCAATTCAATCAGCAAATCTAACAGATAAAAATTCGCGAGCCTGATTGATATGAGAAATAACTTGGACGGTACCAAAGACCAATGCCCAATTGTCAATCAATTTTATCCAACAAATAAGGTCGGATTTATCAACTGATTGAACTACGTACAACCTGTGATATTTCAATTATATAAACAAATATAATGCGAAAAATAAATAACACAGAGACCAGAAATTTTGTTAACGGGGAAACCGCAAATGCAGAAAAACCCCGGGACCTAGTCCAGGTTTGATCCCTAACCAAGTCCCACACTGATTAAGGTACAATCGCGTTCCTTACGCCTCTAGAATCATGGCAGATTCTGCGCACTTGATTCTCTTACCTGATATCACCCACAACTAAGAGTTGCTACGACCCAAAGTCGAAGACTTATAAACAAATCTGTCTCCCGCAGATATGTCTATTTTTTATTCGGTTTTTTTTCCATATTTTGATACAAAGATCAAGGTGAACATGAACCAACTAATAATACGCTCTTATACTCCCGAAGAGCAACCTAGAAATATTAGTCACCTCATATAACCCAACTGATTAACATGAAAAGTTATTGCGGAATCATATGAGTCTGAGACGAAAAACTGTTGTGATTACTTTTTATATTTTACCTATCGGAGATAAATCTCGAGTAAATCTTAGAGAAGATAAAACTCAATACGATATAACAAATAAGATCAAAATACGTAACTACAGAGAAAATAGTTGAATCTAGCTTCACGAATCCTAAATGAAGTCTTCAAGTCGTTAACCTAATAATGGTTTTGGAAAAACCTAATTAAAGGATAATCGACTCTAGTTTGCAACTAGGACACAAGAAAGTTTCGGGATTAGGTTTTCCAGTTGCTAGAGTTGTCTCCTATATAGCCTTTCAAATCAGGGTTTCTTACAATCAAAGCTAAGATAACTTAGTAACAAAGCATTCCATATTTACCGTTAGATGACCTCCTGATTTAAGATTCAAGCTAAGTCTGCTTAGAAATTAAGCAATCAATCTCCACTGTTAGATGTTCTTAGCTTGTTACACACAAATGAAATATACTTATATTTTATTTAATGGTTTTTTTTTCTTAACAATGAAATTTTATTAATAACCAAAGAATTTTCAAATTACAACAAAAGGAACTTAAAAAGAAAAGCAGAAGGGAAAATCTCCTAGAAGATTATTAACAAAATCTAGAATATACTTGAGCTGTGTTTTCTAGATCATTCAAAAAAGATGGTTTTCTTTCATATACTCTTTGTTCACCTCTTCTTAAAAGAGCACCTCTCTTTGCAACTTTATCAGCAGAGAAGTTTACTTCTCTGTAGCTATGCTTAAAGCTCCAAGAAATTACTTCAAAGCAGATCTTCTCCCATCTTGTGACTGCAAACCAAGGGAGATTGTTACTCTGAAATGAATTAATGACTTATTATAAATCTGTTCTGAACACCAGTTCTTGAAATCCATGATGAATGGCCACTCTCCTTCCATTAAGATTGCAAAAATCTCTGCATAATAGTTAGTTGATATACCCAGTCCACCTGAAATAGCAATTACAAAATCACCAGTACTGAGTCTTCCCACAAATCCATAACCAGCATACCCTGGATTTTCTCTAGATGCACCATCACAACACAGAAGTAACTTACCCTGTTCTCGCAACTGAAAGAACACTTCTTTAATGACCATACTTTTCACACTCCTTGTCTTTAGGCCAAAACGTTTGAAACTTGTAAATAATATTGCTTGTTCCATATATTAGCATTCAGTCTTAGATCACTGTCCATTATATTGCTTGTTGAATTTTCTTCTTGATGACATTCTGATCACACTTCCCATTCCCATAAGTACACTCATTTCTCAGAAACCATAGTTCCTTCATAGTTATAAATGAACTCAACAACCATATTTCTTCCACAACATGGATCTTGTTTTTAGCCCATTGACAGATGTCTTCAAATGATCTTGGATTTTTCAAAGTTAAAAATGCCACCAAGCCAGATCCAAACGATCTCACTGAAATTACAACACCAAAGAATATGCTCTCTAGTTTCCTCCTCCCTTCTACAAAGTTTGCATCTAGATACCATATTAAATTTTCTCGTTTTCATATTATCATCAGTTGCACATATATTTATCACTAGTTTCCAAACATTACTGGATATACTAGGGTGAACATATTTGTGCCATACTTTTTTAGTCCAATGCAGAGAGGGTTTGTCTCTAATTGCTTCCACAGCAGAAGCAACTGTGAATTTTCCTGTTATTATTCCAGTCCAGATTCTCTTGTCTCTGCGACCACCAACCATTGGTAAATCATTTACATTTATCATCTCCAATAATTCAGTTGGCACAATCCATTCACCATCAAGAATGAAATCAGACACTTTCATTTCTGGGAATTGTATGCATTGTCTGGAAACATTTCTTGAAGAGATTTGTCCAACACCCATTTATCCCTCCAAGAAGAGATATTGTTTCCATCACCTACAACCCATCTAGTATTTTCCTCTACTTCACCAATTACCCATTTTATTCCTGGACAAATTGAAGACTTTCTGTAATATGTAATCCATTCACCATTTTTATTCTTATATTTTGCTTGAAACTTTTTTGACCAATCATCATTTCCATTTTGAATCCTCCATAGTAGCTTCATTAAAAGAGCTTTATTGATGATCTATTTAGATATGGGTTACCGTACCTAAACGTGTATATTGAGTTGGCTCAATAATAGTTAACCTAAGTTAGCCATAAGAACACTTTTGTTTTATCCGTATTCATCTAAAATTTGTGGATCAAATATGATGATCAACCAATCATGAAAGATAATCAAATGAATCCAATTTTGTTTCAAATGGAGTTGTTCAATTGTTCACTATCTCATAAAAATATATGTGAATAAATTGAATCGAAATTGGTTTGATTCGTAATCATACAAAGTACTTATACAAGAATCAATTCATGAACATTAATCCACGTTTGCAATCATTGCATTCCTTAAATCATACATGTTTTAGTTCATGAGTATGAGAAACATACATAACCGAATTTAGAACTTCACCACTATGTTTGCAAACTAAGTACGTGAACAATTGTTCTAGACCCAACTCAGGAAAACCCGTTCGCATACTAGGTACAAAAACAAGAGTTCCGTACCTGAATCATCACAGTACAGTTCGCATACTACGTATGCATACCGTGATGTATCCAGACATGGGTAATTGTTCTAAACTCGTATTTCAATCATTGTAACATTCTTGGAAGACGAAAATGGTAATCTCACACATATTATTAGCTTGAAGTAATTTTCAAGTGATCGAATAATCAATACGAAACTTCCCGAGATAATATAAAATGACTGTCTCACACAAATCATATAAGATGTTCAAGGTAATTTTCACATGATCATCTTTTGACTTAATATTTAGTTTCCAACAAATAGATTGTTTCCAACTAAACTCGTCAAGAATATGATGAACATAGCTAAAGCAATAGGCTTCCAACACATATTTCGAAAAATAGAAAAGCGAGATAAACTCAGCTCGAAATATCAAATTTGTATAATGTAAAAGTTTGTATAGCTATACGACTTAGTCTCATTAGAAGATAGAATATAACAGACTTCTGAGTGATAGATAAGTTTTAGTCTCCACATACGTTTTGTTGATGAAGTTCATCCAAGCTCCTCATTAGATCTTCATCTTCAATTGGTGAACGCCGTGAAGTCTAAATCTCAACTACACATTTTATCTTAATCCGAGACATAACTATGATAGACTAGAAATCAAGTATAGAGTGGAAAGGAGAGGGTACCCAAATATACCTCAAGCTAAAACTTTTCCTACCTATAAGTCCTTTCTCCGAAAGTGATTGTCTATGGACTGAGTCGATACAATACAACTAATCGGTTCACACTTCGTGTGATCGTCTATTGATACGAGATCGAGACAATACAACAACGAAGTATGTTTACTTGATACAAAGGTTCGGACTTAACCAAACACAATAGGATTGCTTATCAAGTAAATAGGAATTAACGTTTGTGTAATTTACTTTAATTATAATAAAACAACTATAATGCGGAAAATAAAAGTAAATGACACAGCAAGATTTTGTTAACGAGGAAACCGCAAATGCAGAAAAACCCCGGGACCTAGTACAGAATTGAATACTCTCAGGATTAAGCCGCTACACAAGATTACACTTAACTTTGTATAGTTGAGACCAAGTAACTAACCCTATAGTTCACTTAGTTCTGTCTGTATTCCCACGCCTCCGACTTATGAATAAGTCACGTACTTGGAACTATCCCTTTGGTTCGTATTCCAAACAGTAAAGGAACAAATAATCTGTTTGGTATCAACTCTATTCAACCAAGTGATATGAGTCGGACAAAGGCTCTTCCGTTTATCTTAACATAAACTTCTTCGTCGAGTCTAGATCTATCTTATGTTCAATCACCCAAAACCTTTAATCCGAAGAACCGTGTTGATGCGGATCTACTCAATTAATCAATGCAGTCTACCACAAGGATAAACCAATTAAGATTACAACCTTGAAACCCATTTTCCACACTTCCAAACAAGTTTAGAATTGGTTCATCTGACTTTCAAGAACTATGTGATTGATCAAACCAACATTCAATCACAATCATGGGTTTACGGTTCTACCAAAAAAGTTTCGGTTCTACCTCCATGTGAGTACTACGCATAGTCACACTAGCTTCCCAAAGATTCGGTTGACTAGGTACTAGGATCGGTTCCCCACATATATATGGTATCTAACTTATATGTGTTGCACATGTCTATAGGATCGGTTCCCCTTTCTGCTATAAACCTTGATGCACCTCATACAAGGATCGGCTCCCCTTGATGTACTGCACCCCTTACAAGGATCGGTTTCCTTTCCCTTACTAGGATCAGTTACCTTTCCCCAAGGCCGACATAATCCGATCATACCACAGGTGATTACTTAAGATTGGTTTTACTAATAAGTTTTTTTTTTGATAAGTCAAAAAATTGTATTAATAATTAACAAATTTACAAGAAATAATTCATAAGAAAAGAGGTTACAACAACCCCAAAAACTTGCAAACTATTTAAATCTATAATAAGCAACATTTGGATATTCAACTGAAATTAAAAAATGTGGTCTTCCATCATAGTGCATTCCCACTCCATTATCCAGAAAACCTTTCTTTGCCATTGAATCCGCAGCAAAATTAGCCTCCCTATAAGTATGGATAAATCTAAATCATAATTCTTACAAACTTCCAACCACCTTTGTCTTGAAAACCATGGTAAATTAGAACTTGTTAGTGCTTCAACAACACTTGAAGAATCTGACCGGATGCAAATGCGTCTCATGCCCCATCTTGTAGCCCATTCCATTCCAACAATGATCCCATATAATTCAGCCAAATAATTTGTTGTTGTACCCAATCCAATTGACATTGCCCCCAAAACATTACAAAAATAGTCACTAGATATTGCACATGCACCAGCCGTACCCGGGTTCCCCTTGCCGCGCCATTACAACATAATTGAAGTTCGTTAAATTCAGGAGGATGCCAAAAACTCCACTGGATTAAGAAATTTGACACTCCTATGTTGCACTTTGAAGTAGTCCAAAATAATCACCTCATCAGTTGTATTCTTCATATGACCCTTTAAACGAACTGAATAGTCTTGTATCAGTTTTAAAACACGTTTGAAAAACAAAGTCCAATTGGGCCGTTTGTGCTCAAAAACTCCTTTGTTCCGCAAATGCCACAGCTCTGATTTTAGAACAAGATTAGAAATAAGCCACAGACTACGTACCATATTACTCCTTCCTTTTGCTGCCATATAAGAAGTAACAAGATTTTCATTAGGATGCAAACTAAAAATGTCAGAGAGCCAAGTCCAAGCTCGGGCAGCAAAGCTACAGCTGAACAGCACATGTTCCAGCGTTTCATCATGATTCCCGCACAGACAGCATCTTCTTGCTAATTGGATTTTTAAACGTTGTTGTAGTAAATCGTAAGTAGCACAAGCCCCACGGATGAACTTCCAGTTCTGCGCCGCCAAGCCTGGATGAACTTCCTTCCTCCAGATCAAAAAAGCAGCCTCCATGATAGGATATTTCTGCCGAAATAATTCCCTAGCAGAACTTACGCTGAACTTCCCTTTCATGTCAGGAATCCATACTCTATTATCATCTCCTCCGAGAGGCCTTGGAAGCTGATTAATATCCAAACCAGCAGCAGTAATCCTCTCCAGATGCTCTTCAGGGAATTCCCAATAGTCACCAGCCCAAAAATATCCAACCATAATTGTTCTATCTAAATTCGGATTGTCCAGCAAGTCCTCCAAACACATATCAGCACACCAAATATCAAAGTAAAGAGAAGTGGACCTACCATCACCCAAGAAAACTTTAGTGTGTTTTTCCACAAGATCATACACCCAACGAATGCCCGGCAAAATGAAAGATTTGACTCCATATTTCTTGATGCAGCCATTACTCCCAAAGAACTTAGCTCTAAGAAAACCAGCCCATTTCTTCTTAGAGTTGCGTATTTTCCACCACAACGTCCTAATAAGCGCCTTATTCATTGTAGCCATACGAACTAAGCCTAAACACCCTCCTCAAAAGGGCAACAGACTTTATCAAAAGCTACAACAACAACACGACTAACATTAGCATCTCCCGATCAAATAAAATTCCTAATTTCCCTCTCACACTGCAAAATGAATTTTTTAGGCAATTTATAAACAACCATATTGTGAATAGAATTACTTTCTATGACAGATTTAACAAGTAAAGTGCGATCATGAAAAGAGAGCAATCTTCCCTTCCAACCTGCAAGTTGCGACTTAATTTTCTCAAGAATCGAACCCGGATCTTCACAACGTGGAATTCTTACCACTAAACTATAACCACAAAAAAGTCAGGACTTTGTGAATAGTTCTACCAAGAACACAACAAGTTGTGAGCGGTTATACTCTATCACACATATTGGTTGTTCATAAGATATGCAATGAATAAAAAAACCAATAACTCCTGGCAATTTCCTTTTCGGTTCACAAACAAGTTTATGAACTTACTTCCTTAGAACACATATAAACATTGTTCCCTAGGATGAAATCCTCACCTCATACCCATACATAATCACAATAGCATTCAAATGATTATGGCGATGTCTTATCTACAAAGTTTAATGGTTAAGCAATAAACCTCGTATTGTATTCCTTAATACTATGTCTATCTAGAGTTCATATATGCTTCGCAGTTATGTTTTCAATATGCACGACTTGAAAGATACGTTAGGGAATGAAACAGTTCAAGACAAATATCACTAACCTCAAGTGGAAGGATGATTATTGTCGTTGTAGCTCCTTGCTTCTTCACATCTTCAAGACTTCGCAATACTTGTAATGTCTCATATCCTAATGCTTTCAAGCTAACCTATACGAAGTTTAACTCTAGTACATAATCAAGCGACTCTTAACATGAGTTTTGATTCACTAAAATATGACAACCAAACTTGACATACCAATGCTTGGTGGGTTCAACCGAGAAATGCTCTAACAATCTCCCCCTTTGTCAATTTTAATGAAAAAACTCTTACATCATATGGATAAAAAAATTACAAGAATTCATTACACTCCGCTTGATTCCCGATTCAACAGCACAGTAAAACTGCTTACATTCAATCCTTGAAAATGCCGCTGTTGACATTATAATAACAAAGGTAATACTCCCCCTAAGGAAGATAGGTAGATATTCAATCCTCACGTCTTTGTTATACCAATAAATATGACATGTTACTCCCCCTTAGTCTGTGTTTTCACTCTTTCGTCAGATAAAAAATTCAAGTACCAATGTTCTTTTCCTTAGTGATACCAATTAATATAAGATCAATCCCAGTATCACTTGTTTACTCCATATATTTCTCTCCCTTTTTGTCACAAAAATGACAAAGAAACGAAAAAAATAAAGGACATTGAAAACTTGTAGAGTTAGGCACGAGGGTTCCACACATCATGTTCTGACAACCAATATCAAGACCGAAACTACAAGTAGTCTTATTTTGATATGTTACCAAGGAAACAATTGCCCGTAACAATTTTCCCATTTAGTTTAGCAAACCAAAAACAACTAATCACATTAGTCCCTTTCCTAAACCGATTGTTCAAAAACAACTGCTTAATCCGATAAGACCAAAATAAAGGTAGACTCCAGTTTTCTCACCAGATTCTAATTATCCATAAACTTAGACCTTTCAATTTTAAACAAACCAAATACTAGGTTAGTTAACTAGCATTTCCTTGTTTAGGCATTCGATTAGACTTGAATAACCGAAACCTCACTTCGATAATACAAACTAAGATCAGAATTAACTTAGTTTCTTATCTGGAATCAAATTGGACTAAACAACTCATCCCGTACACATATTATTTCGATAAGCCATAAATAATTCATATAAACCAACATAAATCAACTTGCATAATTATTCACCTCAACCGGAAGCAATTGAAACAACATAGACATTAAAAGCACCGCAAGTTCACCGTAATTTTGTAAGCCTAAACCATTGAAACTATACAAAAGCAAGATAACAATAGTTTTTCTTAATCGGAACCAATTGAATCACACACACATCAATTGTACCGAAATTTTGTAAGCCTAAACGATTGATACCACACAATAAAGCAAGATAACAATAGTTTTTCTTAACGGGAACCAATTGAAATACACATCCATACACACATCATGGAATAAATATCAATTGAACCTAAATTTTGTTAATAAAAAGCAACAAATATATATAATATAAACTCAGGCTTTTATTAAACAGGAAAACAATTAACTAACAAGATTGTTACCTCAAATTTCGCATCCACTTCTCCAATATGATAGCATCTTCATCCAGGGAGAATTGATATCAAAATATCACCACGTTGTCATCCTTATTCATAAAAAAAATAATAACAACACACCTCAACCTTTACCAGAGAAAGGTTGGAAACCGGTTTTAACAATTGCAAGAAAAAGTTGAAAACCGTCTAAACACATATGCTTTTATGCTAAACCAAAATCGATTCAACATATTGTGACTTTTTCACATACTGTTTCTATTAGAACCCCTCATAATCCTTTGATAAAGCCTACCTACTACTAAGGCTAGAACTTAATCCTTCTAAATCAAAAAGTCACCCAAACCATGAGGGTTCACAATATATGAGATCGAATATTAAGGTAGTAAAACCGAAATCAAACATCGCATAAATATACGTAGCAATAAGATAAAAGCAATTAACCACAAGCTATGTAAACCGAAAACTATCACAAGAAAAATTACTAACCAAATAATTTTATTCATAAATAAGATAGTTTTATTTATAATAGACTTTATTGAAAGAAATCAAAAACTACTGTCTATTTTATAAGAAGAAATTTAGTCTTCTTCTATTTCCTGAGAAGAACAGTCCTTTGGATCAAGTGTCACTTTTCTTCAATTTTTGATTCCTGATTCCAAAACTCTGATTCAAAATTCGGAATTCCTTTAAGAGTTTCTATGTCTTTTAGAGCAGTAAAGCCCACCTGATCTGAAAACAGTCAAATTGTTTACCTATACTTTCAAGGTGAGTAAGAAGCATTTTCTTGTAAGAATTTGGAGAAATTCTTCCAACAACATCATGGTGGGTTTATATCCCAGTCATTTGACTTATAATATTATTAGTCACAGCATCAATGCTCAATCTATTTTCAAAATCTTCTCATCCGACTGATTCGCAGATTTTGGTAATGATGCACGGAAAACCGAGATTCCTTTTGATACCAGTAGATGAGATAGAATCTGATATCTTGATAAATTGACTGACAATGATGCCGCAAAGATGTATTTGAGTATTCTCTTTTAGCAGAAAGTAGATGAATTCTGCAAATGTCTTATCCCAGACTGATTTATCTCTTGTACTTGCAAAAATGGTTGCTAAAGCAAGTTTGCCGAAAACCCTAAGATGAAGGGGTATATCCTTTGTTGGTAGTCTGTCATTTTTCCATGCAACCTTCTTTCCAATAAGAAATTTTGAAATGGTATCATGATCAATTTTAACTCCGGTAATCATGTGATTACATTCCTTACTGTATTGAATAACACTAGAGATAGTATTTCGATTGATATAACAAATTTCTCTACCAACAAGAGTCACAAAGCTGAGTTTTTTGTGATCAATATTGTGAATATTGGCATAGAAAACTCTAACCATATCAGGTGAATATTCTTCAAGATTGAAAATATTTCCCCAGTTTCGCTATTGAACAAAATTCACATAGTCCTTATTTAGGACATCAAGATTAAACTTCTTTTCAGTTGTGAAATCCATTCCCTTGAGTGTTTCGTACTTTCTAAAGCAAGAATTGTCAACGAAACTTGTAAGTTAATACTTGTAAGTTAATGCTTGTCATCAATACTGTTAGGAAATCTGATTTCGTCTATATCTTGAATTCTGATCCGTTTATTACGGGATATAGATCTTGACTTTCTTCCTTTCATACTTGCGAAAATATGAAAAACCCTAGTTACGGTTTTCAGCAATCTTCCCCAAAATAGGAAGAGGTTATCCTTTATAGGAATAATTGTCAACAAAAACCAAAAATAACTAGTTTTAGGAAATACTCCCAAATCGGAAACCGTGGCTTGTGGGGAAACAATTCTGATTTTGTATCTAGGTCTTTCTTTTGGAAAACAGGTTTTCTATGGACTGGATCTTTAGTTCGAGTTGATTCCAAGTTTTTATCCAATAGTCTGTGTACTCTTTTATTGCCAGAATGTGATAATATTATTTGAATTTTAATAGAGTATACAGAGAAAAATTTGAACAAAATATGATATTTGTTGGAAATATCATCAGAATCAAAAACCACATAATATTTCAAAAAATCACTTGCTTCATTAAAACAGTTGTGAGGTGCATGAAGCAATCCATTATTAATAAAATTATTAACTGAAAACTTATTCCTTGAAGGAATACATATTTTCCAAAACCGCATCCTAGAGGGCGAATCATTGACAGAATCATATCTGAAAATGTATATGCATATACTTTGGTAGGCCGAACAAAATATATTTAAGACTCTAGAATTATCAGGAACACAACAACCATGTTTCATAAAAATCGTAAGAGGAATCTTATGCATTTTTAAGATACAACCTGTTTTATAGGCCTTAGTATCATTGTTACTTAACAAAATGATATACCATCCAATGTTCACCAAAGGAGTATGTACGTCACTCACGGCATACATAAGCATGATTCCTAACATATTTAGGAATAGAAGTATTACATACTTCATACGTGATATCCACCACGATCTTCTAAAGTAATCAAATCCTGCAACTACGTTAAATGAATTAGACATAGATTCGAATCTTATAGGTTGTATCGCACCAAACACAGATCGTTAGATATTTTCGTGTTTGCCTGCTCTGATACCAAATGAAAAGGCGAGGGTACCCAAATATACCTCAAGCTAAAACTTTTCCTACCTATAAGTCCTTTCTCCGAAAATGATTGTCTATGAACTGAGTCGAGACAATACAACTAATCACAATAGGATTACTTATCAAGTAAATAGGAATTAACGTTTGTGTAATTTACTTTAATTATAATGCGGAAAATAAAAGTAAATGACACAGCAAGATTTTGTTAATGAGGAAACCGCAAATGCAGAAAAACCTCGGGACCTAGTCCAGAACTGAATACTCTCAGGATTAAGCCGCTACACAAAATTACACTTAACTTCGTATAGTTGAGACCAAGTAACTAACCCTATAGTTCACCTAGTTCTATATGTATTCCCACGCCTCCGACTTATGAATAAGTCACGTACTTGGAACACTCCCTTTGGTTCGTATTCCAAACAGTAAAGGAACAAGAAATATGTTTGGTATCAACTCTATTCAACCAAGTGATATGAGTCGGACAAAGGCTCTTCCGTTTATCTTAACATAAACTCCTTCGTCGGGTCTAGATATATCTTATGTTCAACCACCCAAAGGTAATTGATTAAGATTAAGCCAACAACACCTTTAATCCGAAGAAGCGTGTTGATGTCGATCTACTCAATTAATCAATCCAATCTACCACAAGGATAAACCGATTATTAATTGGATCCTATTTTACCCAAAAAAGTATTGTGCACACCAAAGATTATAAAACCCAAGTCAGATCTTCAATATCTTCTTTGTCTTCAAATCTTCTTAAATCTTCAATAAAAACCTGCACACAATCACTTGAATCTCTTGTGATCAATCACGCATAGAAGGAAGTCTGTTAACAATGGATTATCACAAGATCGTCTTTAGAACTAACAACAGTCTAAAGATCCTCGTCGAAACTCTGAACTAGTTTGAGTGAATCTTATATCAGAAGAGAAGATTCTCAATAATAAACAAACTAGGTGCAATCAGATTTCAACCACCGTTAGTCAATCAAATCAATCGAAAACAAAGATAAACCACAATTATCTAGTTTCCCACCAACGGGTCGTGCTAGAGCTTCTCAATCCCAAAGAAGACTTTAAAACGAGCGGCCGTAAGAGATTTCACCTAATTAGATTACTCTCCTCTCCGATAGGCGGCAACACCAGTAACAAAGACAAAAGAGGAAGTTTGTTGTTACGAAGGATTAGTTTGCTAGAAAGGAAAATTTCGTGTATTTATAGACAAAGAAGTTTGGACACCAAGGAATTTCCAAAACTGAAAATATTCTCAAGATATTCATTAAAGCACAAATTCGGTTTCCATAATTCCTGGAAATGCTCTGTCCAAAAATAACAATCGAAATCTCTCGGAAAATCTAATTAGTAAATGCACATTACTAATTCTGTAATTTCCCTACAAAGTGAAATTAATAACCTTAATTAAAAGAATCTTAACTTACTTATGTTTCGATCCTGGTATTCTCTTCCCTTAGCCGTTAAGGAATATCTTTGAACAATTATAGAAATAAACATTCACAACACGTGTTCAATGTTTGTCGACATCTTTGCTTTGTAAGTTCTCTTTCACACTTACAACCTTGAAACCGATTTGCCACACTTCCAAACAAGTTTACAATTGGTTCATCTGACTTTCAAGAACTATGTGATTGATAAAACCAACATTCAATCACAATCATGGGTTTACGGTTCTACCAAAACAAGTTTCGGTTTTACCTCCATGTGAGTACTACGCATAGTCACACTAGCTTCCGAAAGATTCGGTTTACTAGGTACTAGGATCGGTTCCCCACATATATATGGTATCTAACTTATATGTGTTGCACATGTCCATAGGATCGGTTCCCCATTCTTCTATAAACCTTGCTGCAACCCATACAAGGATCGGTTCTCCTTGATGTACAGCAGCCCTTACAAGGATCGATTCCCTTTCCCTTACTAGGATCGGTTCCCTTTCCCTTACAAGGATCGGTTCCTTTTCCCCAAGGCAGACATAATCCGATCATACCACAGGTGATTACTTAAAATTGGTTTTACTAATAAAAGTTATACCAATACAAAAGTCAGGACTTTGTGAATAGTTCTACCAAGAACACAACAAGTTGTGAGCGGTTATACTCTATCACACATATTGGTTGTTCATAATGTATGCAATGAATAACAAAACCAATAACTCCTGGCAATTTCCTTTTCGGTTCACAAACAAGTTTATGAACTTACTTCTTTAGAACACATGTAAACATTGTTCCCTAGGATGAAATCCTCACCTCATACCCATACATAATCACAATAGCATTTAAATGGTTATGGCGATGTCTTATCTACAAATTTTAATGGTTAAGCAATAAACCTCGTATTGTATTCCTTAATACTATGTCTATCTAGAGTTCATATATGCTTCGCAGTTATGTTTTCAATATGTACGACTTGAAAGATACGTTAGGCAATGAAACAGTTCAAGTCAAATATCACTAACCTCAAGTGGAAGGATGATTATTGTCATTGTAGGTCCTTGCTTCTTCACATATTCAAGACTTCACAATACTTGTAGTGTCTCATATCCTAATTCTTTCAAGCTAACCTATTCGAAGTTTAACTATAGTACATAATCAAGAGACTCTTAACATGAGTTTTGATTCACTAAAATATGATAACAAAACTTGACATACCAATGCTTGGTGGGTTCAACCGAGCAATGCTCTAACTTATAGTTTTGATCAACTAAACTTGACAAACAAGCTTGATATAACAACTCTCATACAAGGGTTGCAGGTCTTATATCTTCGAAACAAGTTATAGGCGTTCAAATTGTTTGGATCGGCATAAAATATTGACTATCGACCTTAATGACACCACACTCCCAATTTCCTCCCAACCTAAAGACCAAGATGGTACTTTAGGTGAAATTGTTTTAGGTAATGATGGAATGATAATTCACTTGGAAAAAGCACAGGAACACAATAATGGAACCTCAAGTTACATAAGAGAAATTTTAGGAGAAAATAACAGTCATACCCTATATAGAAGTTCTAAGTTTCAAAGTGAGATTGTTTCTGAAATGGGTAACTCATCTGATCAAATCTTAAATTTGAAATGTCTATTAAACAGTGGAAATATTATAGGCTGGAAGATTATTAAGGAGGCTAGAGAATACCTAGATCTGAAACACAGGAGTTGTTCAGGATATCTGTGTTTTTTTTTTCTGACAGAACATGGAAAATTTAAATTAAATTTTTTTGAGTCACCAAAATAGTGACATCAAAAACTCAAAAGGTTACTCGGATGTGCACATAACTACATCCTAATTACATAAAAAATTGGATAAATTACAACCAGAACACATGTTAAAACTTAAACCCCAATTGAACAACAAGAATTTAACATCTGCAATCATTTGATTTGAATCCTTATATAAATTATTCTATAACCTAGAATTGCGTTCATTCCAAATACACCACCAGATAGCAAAAGGAAGTAGGCTCCATATCTTCCTAATCATGTTTTTGGATTTCTTTGTGTTTTTGTCTCCCCACTCCCATAGATTAGTCTTGACATCAGCAGAGAAAACCCAATTGATACCAAAACTATTTAGAAAGTAAGTCCATACCTCAGAAGCGTAACTGAAAAGCAGGAATAAGTGTTCATTCGACTCCACCATCTGCCCATAGAGAAGACAATTGGTATCCTTAATCAAACCGGCAACATACAACTTATCCAGGGTTGGAGCACTACTGTAACATAAAGTACAAACTAAAAAGGAGATTTTCAAAGGCACTTTTAATTCCAGAGTTGCTTATCTGGGAAACTTAATAAGCCCTTTATTTAAAGCGCCGAGTAAGCACTATCCACTTAATAAACCCGGTTTCCGTTACGTTTAGTTCCATTATATCCGTTATTCGTTACCGATAATGTAGCGGTTAATTTTATCCGACGGTGACGGCAACGAAAGACCTATTTCCGTTAGCCTTAGTTCCGTTAACCGCTAACGTGTGCCTAGCACGTGTAACATTCATCTATACCTAGGTTACTATACTCGAATGAACATCATTTTCATCTTCTTCTGTTCTTCAACTCACAAACGAGAGAAGAAAAACTCACCCCTCAGTCGATTAGAAAACTAGGGTCATCTCCTTCCTTTCAATTCGAGCAAAATCATCATCTTCATTCGATTAGAAAACTAGGGTTATCTTGTACTTTTTATTTCGAGTTTAATTTCAATCCTAAAAACTAAATTTCAATTTAGGGTTTCTGAAAATTGAAATTAGGGTTTTCAATTCGTGAAATTAATCATGACCCAAAGCGAAAGAGGAGCATCCAATTGCGTTGGTTCATCAAAAAGAAGTCATCCCTCTCAATCACTTTCAGTTGCATCTGAATTACCTTCTGCATCTCAAGTTCAACAATCAGGAATTCAATCAACACCTGCTGCTGTTGCAACAGAAGAAGCAGTAGAAGAAATAGAAGTAGATGAAGATCCAATTATAGCTGAAGCAAAGAAGAAACTGCGTGCAGTAAGGTCTGATGTTTGGTATGATTTTGAAAGGTTAACTGAAAAGAAGATGGTAAAAGGTAAGGAGATTGGGATACTTGTAGCTAAATGCAAACATTGTAATAAGAGAATGACTTCACCCAGTAGCCAAGGAACTAGCAAATTGCATTACCATGCCAAAACTTGCCAAAAAAAGCCTGCAAACAAGAAAGGACAAACAAAGATTACTACAGTCAGAACAGCTAATGCACAAACTAAGCTTGCTAATTGGAAGTATGATGCTGATGCTACTAGGATACTAGTTGCCAAAATGATTGATAAACATGGTTATCCAATCACTATAGTTGAGCATCCATATTTTGTTGAGTTTGTGAAGTCTTTAAATCCTGCTGCTAAACTTTACACTAGGAATACAGTTAGGGAAGATATCATGAAACTAAGAACTGAGTTCAAAAAAGAATTACAAGACCAATTTGAGACAGTTACATCTAAGTGTAGTTTAACAACAGATATGTGGTCATGTAAGCATACAAAGGATGGTTATTGCTGTGTGACAATGCATTACATAGATGATGATTGGAAACTGATTAAGAAAACACTTGCATATACTTTAGTGCCATCACCACATTCTGGAGAAATTCTAGCATCTGTAGTGAAATCAGTATGTCTAGATTGGAACATAGATACTAAGCTTTTTGCTGTTGCTGCTGACAATGTTAGCTCCAACAATGTTATGATGGACCATCTGAAGAAATGGCTTGATAGAAAAGACTGTTTAGTTCTTAATGGGGATATGTTCCAAATGAGGTGTAGTAATCATGTATTACACTTGATTGTAGGGTGTGGAATGAGAGTGGCTGCTCCATTTATAGATGCAGTTAGAGAGTGTGTAAAATATGTCAAAGCAAGTCAGGCTAGAAAAGAGAGATTTGAATTTTCTATTGCTCAAGTTAAGCTTCCTTCTTCAAGGTTTGTGGGTTTAGATGTGGATACCAGGTGGAACTCCACCTATAAGATGCTAAAGGATGCAATCTTTCTGAGACAAGCTTTTGTTAGGCTAGATGATTTAGATAATGACTTCAAGATACTACCAACCTCTAAGGAGTGGGAACAAGGAGCACACATATGTGAATGTTTGGAATTGTTTGATGTCATTTCAACCAAATTTGCTGGGATTAAGTATCCCACTACAAATTTATATTATAATGGGGTGCAAGAAGTTAATAGATGCATTAAGATATGGGAATCAAGTCAGCATGAGTACATCAGAGACATGGCCAATAATATGAGGATGAAATTTGATAGCTACTGGAAAGAAAGTAACACTTTGATGGGCATTGGGGTTGTTTTAGATCCTAGGTACAAAGCTAAATGGGTGGAGTTTGTTATGAAGAGAGTATATGGTGTGGATCACTATAAAAGTCACTATAAAAAATTTGAGCTTGCACTCAATGCTCTTTTCTGTGCTTATGAAACAAACACTACAGCTCCAGATTATTTTGATACTGCAATGCATTCAACTGCATTTGAGAGATGTGCAGGTACAAGTACAACAACATCATATGGATTTGGTTATGATTATTTCATTATGGAAAACAATATGTTTGAGGTTGAGAAGTCAGAATTGGAGACATACTTAGCAGAACCAGTTCTTCCTAAAGGCACATCTGCTGAAGAAATGAGGTTTGATATCTTAAGTTGGTGGAAGAATCATTCTGCTAAGTACCCAATTCTCTCAAGGATTGCAAGAGATGTATTGGCTGTTCCAGTGACAAGTGTAGCATCAGAATCCATGTTTAGTATTGGTGGCAGAGTTCTCACATCTCACAGGAGTTCATTAGCTCCAGATCTTGTTGAAGCTTTGCTTTGTTTGGGTGGTTGGCTGCCAGATCTCACTCTCAGTGAGAGCAATAGTTGTGTTACTGGTAAGTTTCCTTATATCTTAATATTTTACTAGCTTTTACTGATAGTTGTGACTGCACTGACATTGCCACTTTTATTGGCTTATTGCACTGACATTGCCACTTTTATTGGCTTATTGCACTGACATTGCCACTTTGCCAACTTAAGTTGCTTCACTGACATCATTGTCTAACACTTTTCATTTTCCTTTCAAAATGCAGAAGTTGAGGACTAAGGAGGAATGCAGTTGGCATTGGCAGTGGAGAATTTGGAGATGGAGGAATGCATTTGCAGTTGCAGATGCAGTTGGCATCCCTTTGTCTTTTCTTTTGCAAAAACTTGGTTTTTTTATTTTGATAGAACATGTGATGATCTGAACATGTAATTTGGTTTAGAACATGAACATATGTATGTTTTTTTTTCTGTGTGTCATGGATTTAGAACTATTCTATGTAATTGGTTTGTGTTTTAAACCTGCTTTTGTGTTGTCCTGTGACATACCGGTTAATACCGGAAAATTAACCGTTAGCCGATAAGTCCGACGTAACGGCAATGGTTTTGGATTTTACAATTCCGTCGACATTTAACGGATAATGGTTAACCTCTAATTTAAACGGCAAAGGTAGCGGCAGAGCCATTATTTGTTACGTTAAGTGCCGTTGACAGGCCTATCCATCGTCTTGAATCTTCATTCTTTGTAGTTGTAGGATCACCAATGACCTGAAGTAAATTAGCCACATCTTGTAACTCACTTTCATTCAAGTGTCTAGAGAAATACAAGTTCCATGCACCCTCCGGAGAAATCATGTGTAATTACAATAATGGCTATTCCAAACCCTAGTTATCCTTCTTAAATACACAAGAATAAATTCTCATAAGAAGTTTCCTAGACAAAATCAACACAACTCTTAGAGAACATAATTTGAAAAACATTAAGCACGGTCAGCAACCAGAGATTGAACATGGATGAGCTCATCAGTTGTTTTCTTCAGTTAGTTTTTCAGAAATTCAAGATTCCTTGTTGCAATTCAAGTTGTTCACGTACGACCTCAAAATATCGAAGAAGATTTCCTACCAGTTGTGATGTCATCTGAACTGGTAATTTGGTTTCATGATCAACAACATGATAGCAGGAAAACAGGGTTCTCATGAAACTCGATACTCTTTCCCTTCACAACTTTGTCTTCCTTGTTGTATCCATCTATTGTGCACACAAAAATTCAGGTTAACTTTTTGACGTTCGGAACATGTATATATCAAGGAGGAGCATGCTACATATATATATATATATATATATATATGAGTGTTTCATAAGAAACCATAGAGAAACTCGTATATATTCCATGCGGGTCAGATGTACGTGCACTTGTGGTTACCAACTTGGTACACGACTAAGAGAGTAGTGGAGCCAAATTTAGAAGAAGTCTTGAAGAACTCAAGGACCCATTCTAAACATATTGATGACATTCTTAGTTCAAAAGAACATAAGATAATTGTTGATAAACAACAACTGATTGGACAAAGAAAGGCAATCAACAAGGAATTACTCTCAAGAGTGGACGATCAAAAACATTACATCATGTAAAGTACTGGAGCAAGACAACAGTTTTATGATCATCATTACGCAAAGGGAAAAGAAAAAACAACATAAAAATATAACAACGACTACTTTCTCAAGACAAAACATCTTATTGAGAATTATGAGCATCCTTCCACAATTACAAGAAGAACGCTACATTGAGCAGTCAAGTTGTATTTTGATGAGCATTTTTCTCATCAAGAGTATTGACTTCTTCTCTCTTACCTTCATGAAGATTTTCAGAAAAATCACTAGGATTAGTCAAAAGAGATTTAAACAGAGGAGCACAAGGGATACCTGAAACTGCTGCTTTCCTTGCCTTCTTAATGCTCCTTTGAGTCTATTTATGTTGGTCTTGAGCTCCGAGACTCGATTATTGATATGAACGAAGTCTGGAATAAACACTTTGGGTCCAAGGACTTCTTCAGAGAGAGTAAAGGAACTTGAACCTTTTTTATTTCTCCTATGCCTTTTTCTCTTCTCAAAGTAATTTAAAGAATCAGTTGCCCATCTGACGTTCTTCCTTCTACAATTGTAGGCGTTTTTAGTCTCAAAATCATAATCAAGAAATGACTCGTCACATCATTTCTCTTGATTGCAGACAATACCTTTTACTCCAACCATATGAGAAACAAGTTTAATTACTTCTTTAGACATCCATGCAAGAATGTTATGAAATTTTTCATTCCTCAGTCAAAAACGACATCTTCGTTCATGGTGTCCTTTATTTCCGTAATAATAGTAGTTAAAGGAATTGTTCATGAATGTTCTCATGTGAGTTGATTTCGAAGGTGCACAATCCTTGTTCCTAGGAACGTCAGCTGCTGGAAAAGGTTTTTCACATGAAGAGTTGTCATTAGCACTAACAAAAGTGATTTTATTAGTACTTGGAGCGTCCATTCCTTTATAGCCCAGACCACGTGTATCACGATGTTCTTTACATGCTCTAAGCATATAAGATAATTTTGTAGAGCTAGAATTGAATCTTTTCAGATTCTCTTCTAGTGATTTTACCTTATCAAAGGCAGGAACGAGATCAGTCTCCAAAAAATTTTCTCTGGCGAGAAGACTGCGTTCTCTGTCATCAAAACAGTTTTGTTGAGAGTCATATCTTTCTTCACCTTCTGGAAGTCTTTCTTTAAACACAAAGATATTTCGAAGAAGATTATCACATTCAGACCTTTTTGAGCGAACATCTTCTTCTCGATCTTTAATGGTATATTGTAAGAGTTTATACCCACAATCATAACCTTTAAAGAGTTTTCTCAGCTTTCTGTTTTTTTGACAGAGAGGTGTCAAATATTTACTCAAGCAAGCTATTGACTTCTTTTCTTTCAAAGCATGGTCAAAGAGCTTGATTTATTGAGATACTTTCTCATCAATACTTTGTCCTTCTTCTGAATCATTATCATCTGAAAGATCATCCAACAGTTCATCAAGAGATTTTTCCAGTTGAAGGCAAATTCAGTCAAAGGACCAGAAACATGAGATTTCTTAGATGTTTCAGGATTTTGAAACACATCAGAATAACTCTGAACTGATGTTGCGTTATCAGAGATATTACTGCTGTACATAGAGTCAGATCGCTACAAACACATACTTATGAGGTCTTTAAAAGTTTTTTCCTGCTCTGATACCAATTGAAAAAGTGGGGTTCTAACAACCACACCCAATATTTCGCTTAGCAATCTGTATGGACTAACTCCAATATACTTCCAAGAGAATCAACTGGACAGTCAGACTCAATCTTAAGAAAAGTATATCAAAGAGTTATATCTCAATCTCTTAATTCAATCTGCAATCAAACAAACAATAATTTGCGAGCCCGATTGAATCTAAGAAAAATTACTTTAACGGTACCAAAGACCAATGTTCAAGGATCAATAAATTTCAATTAACATCCAAAGGTTGAATTTACCAATTGATCGATTCAAAGCACAACCTGTGATATTTCAATTATATAAAAAAATATAATGCGGAAAAGAAATAACACAGACACTAGAAGTTTTGTTAACTAGGAAACCACAAATGTAGAAAAACCCCGGGACCCAGTCCAGATTGAACACACACTGTATTAAGCAGCTACAGACACTAGCCTACTACAAACTAACTTCGGTCTGGACTGTAGTTGAACCTCAATCAATCTCACACTGATCCAAGGTACAATTGAGCTCCTTACATCTCTGATCCCAGCAGGATACTACGCATTTGATTCCCTTAGTTTATCTCACCCACAACTAAGAGTTGCTACGACCCAAAGTCGAAGACTTTAATAAACAAATATGTCTCACACAGAAAAGTCTACATGAATAGATAAATATGTCTCCCACAGAAATACTTAAGAGTTTTGTTCCGTCTTTTGATAAATCTAGGTGAACAAGAACCAATTGATATACCGGACTTATATTCCCTAAGAAAAACCTAGAATTATCAATCACCTCACAATAATCTTATTCGACTAGCGAAACAAGATATTGTGGAATCACAAACTATAAGACGAAGATGTTTGTGACTACTTTTCTATCTTGCCTATCGGAGATATAAATCTCAAGACAATCTTACGATTGTACTCAATCACGATAGAAACAACAAGATCAGATCATGCAACTACAGAGAAAATAGTTGGGTCTGGCTTCACAACCCTAATGAAGTCTTTAAGTCGTTAACCTGGGTCTCGAGAGAAACCTAAGGTTAAATGAGAATCAACTCTAGCTTACCAAACTAGTGTCACACATGAGGTGTGGGGATTGGGTTTCCCAGTTGCTAGAGTTTTCCTTTATATAGTCTCCAAATCAGGGTTTGCAATCTAAGTTACCTTGGTAACAAAGCATTCATTATTCACCGTTAGATGAAAACCTGATTAGATTCAAGCTAATATCTTTCAACCGTTAGATCGAACTTAGCTTGTTATACACAAATGAAATGTAACTTCATTTAGTTTTGAGCAACCGTATCTAAACGTGTATACCTAGTTGGTTCAACAATAGTTAACTAATGGTTAGCCATATGAGCTCTTTCATATCAACTTTATTCATCTTCACCATAACTAGTTCAAATGACTCAAATGAACTAGTTAGAGAGTTGTTCAATTGCTTAGATCTCACAGAAGTATACAAGACACTCGAAGCAAAATCGCTTTTGATTCACTCGAATCGATTCATGAACATTATAGCCACGGTTTGCAAAGATTGCATTCCTTAATATGTATAAATGTTTTAGTTCATGAACAAACCGATTTTAGAAAGTAACTTACGTAAGTATGCGAACAGGTACGCGTACTTAAGTAACCGGATTGAGTTTGTTTTTACTTCCAAACTCCAGCAGAAATTCACGGACGTGAACTTTCAGCCAGTACGCGTACGGGTACGCATACTGTCCCGGATTTCCAACAACCGCCAGTACGCGTACGGGTACGCATACTTTGGGTTCCCGTTTTTGGACTTTTACACAAATGTGAAAACACACTATGCTTATATCCAAAGATGGTCACATGTTCTAAACTCTCATTTCAATCATTGAAACTTTCTTAGAGGATGCTATATAGTTGTTATTCACAAACTATTTTTCATCAAAGCGATTTTCAAGTTATAGAAATATTCAACATGACTTTCGTCACGATTAAAGATGAACTTGGACAAAGCGAAAGCTTACCACCACATATTTTAAGAAATAGATAAGCGAGATAAACTCGGCTCGAAATAGGAAATGTGTATACGAAGTCTATATAGCAATACGACTTTTGTCTCAATATAGGAGATAAAATAGATAGACTTTTGAGTGATAGATAAGTTCAAGTCTCCATATACCTTTTTGTCGATGAAGTTCCACCGATTCCTTGAGTAGTTTTTCGTCTTTGCACGATGAACGCCGTGGAGTATAGAGCTCAACTACACTTACTATCCTAGTCCGAGACTTAGCTATAAGTAGACTACAAATCAAGAATTATAGTTTTGGCAACTAAACTTGACAAACAAGCTTGAGATAGCAACGCTTGCGAGATTGACCGAGCAGTGCTCTAACACATATTTCTCTCCACTGCTTGCAACTTAATTATTTTTAATTGCTTTAATTTTGCTTTAATCTAAAACAAAAACCCCATTGTGACACTTTTGACAACTAAAACTCCCTGCTCTTCGTGGGAGCGAACCTTATTTACTACTATATTATTCATTAGTAAAGTAGAATACAAGTGAATTAATTTGAGCACCTACGACACACATCAATTCTCTTCTCGATCAACTGTGGTTTCTGCCAATATCTTGGTCATCTAACCAAGGAGCATCATGTTGGCTTTGGTATTGCCATTTTGTAGACGTGGTTTGGTTATTCCCATTTGTCTCTGTGTATTGGTGGGGAGGTATATGAAGATGAAGTAAGCTTGAGCAATTGAAGCTCGAAGAGGGGATGAATATATATGTATAACAAGTAAGTAAACAACCTAGATGGGTTAAGTAGATTTGTCTTACTCGACTAAAAGGAGAGGCCTCTATGGTCGAGTTCCTTTGAATCTACGGACCTAGTTCTAGGACAAGAAAGTGAGTTTCTCCCTTAATTTAACAAGTAAGTGGGAGTTTACAAAGTATAACATCATCTAATTCTGTACCATCACTTCATAGTCATGAGTGAGTCCTCAAACTACCCTTGAAGTCGACTAACCCCTGCTTTCGTTGATTCTCGTCTCTTTCATTTCCCTACTGAACCACTCTTTATTCTCACACATAAATGCAGGAATCGAAGAAATGATGGTAGATTATGTTCACCAAGAAATGAGCCGTAGTTGGATCTCGGTCTACTTGAGAGTCTTTCTTTTTATCGTAATCAAAGATCTTTTCTTGTCAATCCTTCTTTTTCCAATTAACCTAAGAACCTAATGGTTATCCTTGGCATGCTATCATCAAGACCTATCTTATTCTACGATAAAAGATGATGAAATTGGATATTAAGGGAGGAAAAAGCGAAGTTTAAAGTATCAAACAAGCTCTTTTAGAGAGAGAGGACTCTGATCATCAATTCAAATATAAGTTTCTTAGGACAACGACAAGTAGGACAAGAGCCCCGGAAAGTAGAGCAACTAAGAAGGCAACCGAAGGCATCAAAAGCATGAACTTCGTAATTCAAGGAGCTGCGGAAGCATTGAACGAAGCGAGAATATTAATTAAACGAGCTATGAATAGGAAAAAGAGTGAAAATGACGGGTTAGGAAGAATTAAGTTCCGATAGAGAGGGATCGGCATTAATCAACGGAATTCTTACTAATGATTCTTAGATAAATCCATCGCATTCAAAGGATACTTCTTCGTTTCAACTAGTCTGCTTCCGCATAGAGATCAAGAATAAGGCTCGGCCGGTAATTTCATACAGGATGGTCTGATGTGCACCTTGCAAAGAAGATAGCCTAAGTGGCCCATATGACCGAAAGAGTGAGGAAAGATCACGACAACGCACGATAATGAGTCTCGTTGATAGGATTCTATATGAGAAAATGATCTAAACGCGTTTTAGACTACGGACGCCGCACATTGAATTCTAAGCCTGAAACTTGTCAATCCTCCTGCGATCTGGTGATTTGCTAGCATCTAATCAAAAAACTAGGTCTTTAGTCAACAACAATATCCCTAGGGAGATGGCGCATTCAGTATGCTTCAATTGAGAATGAATTCTTTCAGTCCAAGTGGAAGAACTAAATGAGTGATTGAGAAACAGAATAAAGAGGGAGAGTGAAGCTCGTCCCACACCAGCAAAAGTAAGAAAAGTGGATATATTCTGACTGACAAATGAATGATTCCATGCCCTAGGTAGGCCCCTTTTTCTATACTTATCTTTAGTTTCGTGCACAAACTCCAAAGTAAATAGCTAAAGCAGGAGCGAAAGAGTATTTATCACCGCGCTTTCTCCCTTTCGTATCTCACTTCAACAACTCGGACAGTTAGAATCAGTCGTCCCGGTTGAAGGAAATAAGAATAGTCCGCTCGTCCCTTCATGACATCACTAGCTTCAACAACGAATACGAAGAGTCAAAAGACTCGAGCCTATTGGCTATAGCTCTCATTCTTTCATATTGTGTCAGTCTCTGACTACCCAAACCCAAAGACTTTATCCTGTGTTCTGTGGCTCGGCTATAAGATGATGAAATCTCTCTTGCAAGCGTGCTTCCTTTACTCTATAAACTCAATTGGATTGGTTTTCAAATACTTCTGGTTTTTCCACTCTGCTGGCAGCCTTTACTGCTTGTGAAGGTATTCCCTTCCTTTGGCCAATGTATGAGAGCCCAATTCCTTACTGCTTTCTCTGACTAGATCTTTCAAAGAAATATATCACCGCAGGAAGGAGTTGGACAATGAATGAAGTGGAGAGGAAGACGAACCACTCTCATTAGCACTCCAGCGGGGGCTCCAATTTCAAGACCAAATCATATTGAATCAATATGGTCTAAGTAGAATGACCTTATCGTGCTCTTTCGGAGCCCTTTATAACGAGTTCCTACACTTTTGACTTCAGAATCTTGTCTTGGAGCTAACATACTAACAAAGTTTTCTGAACTATGATCATTCAATTCATCATCTACTGTCCAATCTGACTTAGTGCTTTCTTCGTTATACCTAGCCAATTCTGACATTGTACATTCTAAACTAGACCGAGTAACTAGTCTAGCCGAATCCCCACTTTCCTTATCTGTTTCTAAGCCCAGCTGATGTAACCCAACTTGATCTACATCCAACATAAGCTCCTTCACCAACTGACTCTGAATCCAGATATTTTCTACATCCACCGGCTAGCCCAGACCTAGCACTTAACAACGAAGAATATCAAGCTAAGCCAATAACAAACAAAGAAGCATACTCAACACGGTTACGATACCATGAAATATAACACTTTATGATCCAGTAAGATCCAACTTTGCTTTAGTATAACTTGGCGATGACTAACGGGTAGAGCTGACTAATCCATATGGAGGGTTTGGAGGTCAGTCACGCACACTAATTGAAGAGACTATGGGAACGCGGAGAGGGAATGTTCTAACTTTTCCCTTGCAAGTGGAAGTATGTAAACCTAGGACAATCGCATGATGAACCAAGAAGTCTCCAGCCAGGTCCTAGTAAACAACCTTGTAGGACACATCAGTTTGTAAACAACCTTCTCACCGATCTGAAGACTTCCAGGAGAAGATAACTCGACTTGACGGAAAGAGAATTCACTTACCTTGAGTGTCCGTGTACCAATCTATTTGCTTTTAGGAGGTTGGGAAGTCTTTGCGGCTTATACATATAATTTAATGTACTTCCCATATGTCTTTTAATCGCCCTTATTTGTATGTGGAGTCACAACACACTATGGAATCCTCGCCCAAGCTAGGTTTTTTCTACTTGTAATGGTATGACCAGTGCTACTAACTAAAAGAACTCTGTTTGTGCATCTCCCTCTTTCTGAGTGCTATGTTGGAATTAAATCTATAACTGTCTTAGTCTAATATTTACTTATCCTAAGAAGTTATCCAAGAAACTTACTGAACTTCATTTGAATTGCCAACATGGCAAGGAATTGAGACTACTACTACAAGCTTCCGGACTCGAGCAGGTCCTGCTTAGGGTTCTAAGCTCTTTCATAGTTATTTCTTTGATCAGACTATCTTAAATGAGAAGTGAAATGTAAACGCTAAGTTGGACGTTTATGTGTTAAATATATATGTATATGACCTTGATGTTCAAACAAGACTAGATCGCTTCCAAACGGGAATTCAATAAAAAGAAACTAGATCGGCTGAGCTCCTTGTTAAACAATAATGATCTTACTCGATATAGCTCCGTGCTTAAAAGCTTAGGTGGGGGGGTATTACTAGCTCACTTCACACTATTACAGAACTTGGAAGAAAAAAGAATCCAGTTAAAGAACTTGAAAGAAACAACCCAAGTTCCAAGGTCGGTGACTTCCGTTGACCAAGGAAAGCAGCTCTTCCAACAATCTATGCTAGGGCAGGCAGCCCTGGTAGAAAGGGATGTTATATTAATTTGTCGTTTCAATAGTAGATTCAGTCACATCATTCCGTGGGAAAAGAGCTACTAGTGATGTCACCCCCTTTCCTGTATTCCCCGTATCACTTACCAATAGCCACTACCAAGAATCTCGAATTCTCGGTCCCTCTATTCCCGATAAATGCTAGAATAAATAAGTGGCAACCACCTTCTTGGCGAAGCAGAAAACAAAGACGCGTAATTAGTAAGACTATCTCGGGAGACTTGCGGGCATAGACTTCTAGTCACCTAGTAGGGTCATTTCATCCCGGATTTTGATCAATAAAGAATTCTTGAACCTCCTAAACTCAAACTTTAGTCCCATTAGCTTATCTGCGATTAAGGAGACGATATTTGGTTCACAAAACAGAAGTTTCGAGGATGGTGTTGACAGGGGCCTTGATGCTGGCGTTGTAGGCGCCGAGAGAGTACTCAGAAGTATGTTTGTATATCCTAATACTCTAATGAAAACTCAAATCCCTCGAAGTGGGACGACCCGTTAATATTATATGGAGGTGATGATTGAGATTGAAGATGTCTGAAGTAGAGAATCAGAGGGTTTATATAAAGTGGAAATCGGCTACAAAGCTGTATTATATCTTGAGACACTTTTCAACGGGAAAGATATAAGCATGATCTAGAGGTGGTTATCAGCTAATTGAAATAGTCATATAGTTAACAAGTTTCTGTAACTAAGAAAAATATCTTCTTGCTCATGTAAAATGACGGCGCTAGCAAGAGAGGTGTTGATGCTGGCGCTATGGAAGTGCGAGACCAAAATAATTCTTGTTCGCCCCTTGTCTTCTACGGAAATAATAGTTAGTACGTACCTCATGGGGGATAAGAAGTGATGATACAACGAGGAAGGAAATCCGAGAGTTGAGTCTCAAGTGTATGTACTCGTGTAGGTGTTCAATTTGAACATCATATGGAAGCCACTCCTTGAATATAACAAATCATATTAATTTGTTCAAGACGTTGGTAGATCCCCTGTGTCTGACAAGTCCCTAGTCAATTTCCAAAGTGGAAACGGTTTCACATTCTTCGCCATTAGACAAAATTACCAGCCATAACTTAATGGACAAGAATTGCTTGTTGATTGTAGAAAGATGAATCGTATTGTGATCCAAGAGTTTTTGAATCCAACCCAATCTCAACCAGTTTGGAATTTAGAAAATTGACAAGTTTTTTTGAAAATTGATGTTTGCAACCGAGAGATTAATCTCCCACCGTGGTCTCCAATTTGTAGTAGGGTAAAAACTGATTCTGTTGAAAATGGTAAATTGGGTGCGTCGAGGAGAAACGAATCTGAACCCTATATAAATGTACTGCACAGGAGTACTTTTAGATTCGAGAGATCAATCTATACAATCCTGTACTAAATCAATAAATGGTCATTCCAGTCTTGCTTTTGTCACCAAATGAAGGAGAATGGTTGATCTTAGGGAGGAAAGCAGAGAAGGTGTTGAGATCAGAATGATGAATTCTGGAAAGTGTAGTTTTATGACTTGTATCAAAACGTAGAATTTTCTTGCAAAGCGTAAGCTATGAATCCTGGATGATTTCGGAATACTTGCGTTGATAACCAATGTTGTTGGTTGAAATTGATTGAAAATCTATTTATACAAGTCATAGTCGAACACACTGATCTCATGGGAAGTGGAAGTATTTGAGTAATGGAGAAGTGGGGATCGTGTAAAGTGGTGAAAACCGTGTCCCTACTATGAAGGGAAGACTAGTTAGTTTTACACCCAGTACTTCTCTATATCACTAATTGTCCGCCCTTCCTGACATTTTCTCATAATGTACGTGTTGCACGCCGCATGCTGTAAACCGCCAGACCAATACCCTGATGAACATCCCCCTGTTTATGACATGTTTTGATGTCTCGAGTATTTTAGAAAAAATTAAGCAAGTTACATAGGAACGGAGAAAATCCTACATGGTAGTTGCTGAGTGGGTCTTGCTAGCAAGACCTAACTACTTCGACCAATCAGGCGCAAGCTACGCGGCAGGTAATCATATATGAGAAGTCAAGTCGTGAGACTTTCCGTAAAAAATAGCATGCAATGCTTTTAGGTTAAATAATTTAATCATTTGTGAAATCAATATTTATAAAATATCATTTGTAATCGATGCTTGTAAAGTATCGCTTAAGCAAGCAGCTCAAAATAATCGATGCATATAAAGAATCGTTGTATATAGCTCGTGTTTTGGTTAGTCGAGGAATCCACGTTCTTACATCGTATCATTGACTCATACAATGTAAGATGACTGCCAGAGGAGACTGAACAATTATCCTACAATATAAGTATCAACTACTAAATAAATTTGAGTATTGAAAAAAAATACTAAATATTTCAGAATACCGAATGTTGAATGCTAAAGTAGCATATAAGTTCAAAAAAATCAAAGTAAATGTTAAACTAAGATGTTTACAAAACATCAAACGCTACTTAAAATGAATATTGATAAACGAAAATTTATTCATGCTATTACTTCTTTTCTTAATCTCCTCCTTTAGCTACTCCATCAACCACACCACTCTAAACTGTCATTTTTAATTTTCCTTTTCCCCTGATTCTGCCAATGCAATCAAAGCATTTATTTTATCTTCATCCAATTTTTTTTGAGTTCATGGTTTTTTGTGCAGTGCTGCATAAAACATGTAGTTTATTTTGGTCAATATATATAAAGGGTTGAGTGACCTTGTTAATTTTTACCTTTTCGGCTGTCACACAACTTTTCAAGGACATATCGTACTTTCTTCTTATTTTTCCTTGATGGTGTTGCTGCCTACAATAACCCTAGATCTCAGCTAGTGTAGAGCGTGATCAGTTCATGAATTCCGAAGTCCATGTTTTAGAGTACTTTCGGCAAAGGTAAGGAAAGCACAAAAATGCATCCGTAAGCTATAAACCTGCAAGACAGAAGCATTACAAATAAAGATAAGGTCCGCCTGTCGCGACGCATTTTTGATTTGGTGTGGCGAGACGAACTTCCATAAAAAATGTTAATAACCTGCAAAACACACACAATGAATATTTCATAAACAGTCAACATTACCAAAGCACGTATGACGACCTAAGGTTTTAGTAACTTGGACAATTCCTTCCATGGAATTGTTGTTAAGACCAATTAGAATATAGGGATAGAAGTGAAGGAACAACTTACCGACGATAAAAAGAAAAATAAGGCAAAGACTTAACATAGAGCATAATGTGCATTGTAAAACTACCTGCACAAAATGGATCCATTCAATTAGGTTCTCGAATATCAACAGTCCAATTTCACAAACACCAAATTATACCCAAAAATTGAAAAAAAAAATACCAACCATATACTTGAGACGGAAACGATCATACTAATGAGTTTTAGTATCATTAGTAGTATTTATTACTAAAAATCTGTGATTTTAAATGTTATCTTTACAAATTTAGCTAGCACCAGTCCTTCTAAGTACTGGAAACCTCATAGCTAATCTCTCCCTCAATTGGAATCCAAACCTAAGCAAAACCTCTTAACTCTTAACATATATTAGAACATTTTTTTCTAAGAAAACAAAAGATATATCTTCAGATTAAAGTATTATACCTTGATGCTACATCTCTTCCAATGAATGGATTAAGAGATGCATGAATGACTGGAAAGAGAAACTCAGAAATTAGATGAGTTCAAAATCACAAAAGGCAAAACAAAAAAAATGTGTTTCCTCAAACACTTTGTGTGCATGATTTTATGTTACCGCGGCGAGATGAGTGTGTTCTCCTCGAACCCTTGGCAGACTAATACGATAAATTTTATGAAGATCTTGTAAATAATGATTCCACAAACGAAAAATACATATCATCATAACGACAAAGAGAGAGAATTGTTTAAAAATTTAACTTTATACCAATAATTGAGGTCGGAGATTAATCGATCCCTAATGTATCAAGCTTTAGGCCTTGTTTGGTAAAATTTATGATTATAGATAATCATAAATTGATAAATGATTTTGATATAATCATTTTTAAAATAAATTTTTCCAAACACTTTTTTTCAAATAATTGATTATCTTAGAATGATGATCTCAAAAAGGAGAGGAAAGAAGAATGATCTATCATTTTTTTTAGTCCTATGTAGTTTTTATGTCTCTATCTTAACCATTTAGAAAAAATAAGAAAAAAAAATTCAACTTGAATTTGTTGGAAAAAATAATTGATTATAATAAATTTTCAAAACAACTTTTTTCTGTTTATGGAAATAGAGGATTTTTTCAATTATGATTAAAATAATCAATTATTATAACGGTTACCAAACACATATAGAATCCATTATAATATGCATAATGGATTATGGACTGATAATCCATTAAAATAATGGTTACCAAACAACCCCTGGAGAAAACTGAAGAATAACACAGGGTGATGATGATTCTTCCGCCATCGCTAGGGCTGCTTATAAAATTTTTGATTTTTGGTTTCTGTCTTCTCTCAGAGCTTCAAGTTCCAAGCCGATAACTCAGTTAGGTTTAGCTTCTCACGGGTGTTTTATATTTCTTACGGGTGTATTGTACACTCAAAGGACGTCAGTAAAGTACAGTTAAGTTTTTGGTGTAAACCAAATGTAAGTTATTATTTAGCTGTAAATACTGCCATAAGTGTTGCATACCCACCTTTTCGCTAACGGTGTTAGAAACGGACAGTTAAATACATGATGTAAACAGAGTATAATTCAAGTTTTAATGTCTCGACCAATAGAGTCCCGCCACTTGTCGTCACCATGATTGCTCTTCCTCAAAGCTTTTATCTAATTTAATTTGAGCGGGGTATCATACTTACCGTGCGACGTGGGAGCTTATATGACTTAACATTTTAAAGGAGGGGAGATTTGCATAAACACATAATAGACTTAACTTTTGAGATTATGTGAGATAAGCACAGTTCAAGAATGTAAACACATATATATCTCATAACCAATTGCAATATATGAAATAAAAAAGATTAAACACTGCAAAAAAAAAATCATCTTACAAATAACTTTAGAATTTAAATAAATAAATCTAAAAACGTTGCAAGACGAAAATCGTTGAAATAACTATGTGTAATCACAATAATTGCTATTCCAAACTCTAGTTATCCTTCTTAAACATAAGATTGAATTCTTAAAAAGAAGTTTCCTAGACAATAAGATTCTTGAAAAATTCTTTATCGTCCCCGAACTCTTTTTCGTCAACAGACATTGGAACATAAGGTTCATGAAGAAAGGAGTCAATTCCAACAAACCTTTTTGACTGTTGTCGAATCAGGGCTTTCTGAATTTCAAGAGATCTTAGAACAGTAGCCTTTATTTGCTGAATCTCAATCCTTGTTTCTTTCAACTCTTCAAGAACAACAAAAACTTCTGAAGATTTGAGGTGTTAGCCCTTGGTTTCTTCATATTCTTCTTTTTTCTCTTCAAAGTTGTAGAGGAATAATATTTGTCCTTTTCCTTCATGACTGATGGCTTAACAATCATATTAACATCGTTTCCATCGGAATAGATGATGCTTGGAGTCTCCATAAAATTAAAATATGAGATTTGTGAAAAGGAACACAAAAACAATAACCCCACAAGCAACCATTTGGTGAAAAGAGTTTCAGACAAAGAAAAGAATGTAGGGTTATGGAACCTATATACAGAGTAATAGAGTTCACGTACGATCAACACAAACAGCCCTAAAAATGGTAGGAATGTCGATTTTGACCCCCCCCCCCTTTTATATATTCAAATACTGAGGAATCTTTTCAATATCAATCATTATTGTTGATACGAAAAGAATAATCAGAAAAAACAGAAAACAAAATTCAAAAAACAAACTAGAATAGTTTCTGATCCTATAGCCCGACTGTGCACAACTCTTGTCTCTTTTCAAAATTCGGGCACATGAGACAAGATGCACTTTCAATATAATTAGACTCTGTTGGGGTGAACAATAATATGTACACCACATGGTTCCTGCATAGAATTTTCAACATCCTTTTTCATTGGTCGTTTGTACCTAGTTCTTTTCTGTAGAGATCTAACTTTATCCTTAGAAAATAACTTCTTAGGAGATGAGGTAAAAAGACATACCTATGATGGATTTGAATTTAGAACAAGTTTGAGCTTGTCTGGCAATCGATTAGTTCTCCGTTGTAGTTTGTTGACATATCTTACTTTATGCTTGTACTTGAAACAATTAGAGAGTTTATGACCCTTAATAGTACATTAAGAACATGTCAATGTGGAGGATAGTTCAGGAACCATAGCTGAACATGCTGCTAAACAAAGTGAAGTACCTGAAACATGTGAGAGAGAATTTTCAGTAGATAGAGTAAAATCCATTTTATCCTCCAATGTGGTCGAAGAAGTTTCTTCAGGAAGAATATCAAGATTGATGTAAGTATTTTTATAATTATCAAAATTAATATTTTCTCCAAGGAGTGCTACACTTGATTTTTCATCTTCATTTGAATCATAATGATCAGAAGTTTCATCAAGATTTGTAGCAAGAACTTTGTTCCCAGTGTATTTTCTCCGATTTGGACATCCATCAGCAAAATGACGAAAACCTTTACACTTGAAACACTATGGCATATCCTCATCATCAGTGTCAACATCGTCCCTATTTTTAGGAGGAACACGATCATGGGGCTTAACTGATGATCTAAGTTTATCTCTGGTGAATCGTTTAGTTCTCTTCAAAAGAACTCCAAAATGTCTTGTAACCAAAGAAACTAAGTAATCAATATCTTCATCTAATGATTTAGTCTCAATAGGATCATCCACGGAGTTGCCAACACTTTTACTTTTATCAAGTAGGTTAGTGTTCTTTTGTACTTTCAAAGCAATATCCTTTCCAGCTTTGGATGAATGCTTGTGATCAAAGATCTTTAACTTTCCAACAAGTGTATTTCTGGAAAGTGTTTCAAGGTTATTTCCCTCAATGATGGCATGTTTCTTATAATCGTATCTAGCTGGTAGCGATCTGAGAATTTTAATAACAATGTCCTTTTCAGGAAGAGTCTTACCCGATGCAAAAGATGCATTAACAATTTCAGACACTTTGTGATTAAACTCACCAAATGACTCTTCATCTATCCATACAAAGGTTTTCCCAATAAGAATTTAGGTTTTGAAGCCTAGCTTCTTTCTCAGAGGTATTCCCTTAAAATACGGTTTCTAAGATATCCCAAGCATATTCAGACTGAGTGCACGTAGTCACATGGTGCTGAAGATATGGGTAATGCATGGATGATATCATTTAATCCGTCAGAATTTTTCTTTGCGGCAAGAATCTCGACAAGATCATACTCACCAATATCCTTTGCAACAGTTACACCATCTATTGTAACTAATGGAGGATCATAGCCACTAACAACACGAACCCATGATCGAAAATCATGCGCTTGAAGAAAGGCACACATAACAATTTTCCACCATAAGTAATTCGAGACATTGAAGACTGGAGGTACATTTATAGAGATAACAGTTCTGTCCATAGAGTCGGATTGCTACAAACACATACTTACGAGGTCTTAGCGTGTTTGCCTGATCTGATACTAATTGAAAAACGGGGTATAACAACCACATCCAATAATTCGTTCGACAATCTTTATGGACTAAACTACAATATAATCCCGAGAGCACCAACTTAAAAGTGAGATTTAATCAAGAATTATATCAAAGAGTTTTTATCTCTTTCTCAATTCAATCAGCAAATCAAACAAACAGAAATCCGCGAGCCTGATTGATATGAGAAATAACTTGGACGGTACCAAAGACCAATGCCCCATTGTCAATCAATTTTATCCAACAAACGAGGTAGGATTTATCAACTGATTGAACTACGTACAACCTGTGATATTTAAATTATATAAACAAATATAATGCGAAAAATAAATAACAGAGAGACCAGAAATTTTGTTAACGGGGAAACCGCAAATGCAGAAAAACCCCGGGACCTAGTCCATATTTGATCCCTAACCAAGTCCCATACTTATTAAGGTACAATAGCGTTCCTTACGCCTCTAGAACCACGACGGATTCTGCGCACTTGATTCTCTTACCTGATCTCACCCACAACTAAGAGTTGCTACGACCCAAAGTCGAAGACTTATAAACAAATCTGTCTCCTGCAGATATGTCTATTCTTTATTCGGTTTTTGTTCCGTCTTTTGATACAAAGATCAAGGTGAACAGGAACCAACTAATAATACGGTCTTATACTACCGAAGAGCAGCCTATTAATATTAGTCACCTCATATAACCCAACTGATTAACAGGAAAAGTTATTGCGGAATCACAAGAGTCTGAGACGAAAAACTGTTGTGATTACTTTTTATATTTTACCTATCGGAGATAAATCTCGAGTAAATCTTAGAGAAGATAAAAACTCAATACACTAGAACAAATAAGATCAGAATACGCAACTACAGATAACATAGTTGCATCTGGCTTCACGAATCCCAAATGAAGTCTTCAAGTCGTTAACTTAATAATGGTTTTGGAAATACCTAGGTTAAAGGATATTCGACTCTAGTTTGCAACTAGGACACAGGAAAGTTCCGGAATTAGGTTTTCCAGTTGCTAGAGTTGTCTCTTATATAAACTTTCAAATCAAGGTTGCTTACAATCAAAGATAAGATAACTTAGTAACAAAGCATTCCATATTTACCGTTAGATGACCTCCTGATTTAAGATTCAAGCCAAGTCTGCTTAGAAATTAAGCAATCAATCTCCACTGTTAGATGTTCTTAGCTTGTTACACACAAATGAAATATACTTATATTTTATTTAGATATGGGTTGCCGTACCTAAACGTGTATATTGAGTTGGCTCAATAACAGTTAACCGAAGTTATCCATATGAACACTTTTGTTTTAGCCGTATTCATCTAACATTTGTGGATCAAATATGATGATCAACCAATCATGAAAGATAATCAAATGAATCCAATTGTGTTTCAAATGGAGTTGTTCAATTGTTCACTATCTCATAGAAATATATGTGAACAAATTGAATCAAAATTGGTTTGATTCGTAATCGTACAAATTACTTATACAAGAATCAATTCATGAACATTAAGCCACGGTTTGCAAAGATTGCATTCCTTAAATCATAAACGTTTTAGTTCATGAGTATGAGAAACATACATAACCGAATTTTGAACTTCACCATTGTGTTTGTAAACTAAGTATGCAAACAATTATTTCCAGACCCAACTCAGGTAAACCATACTAGGTACACAAACAAGAGTTCCGGACCTGAATCATCACAATACAGTTCGCATACTAGGTATGCATACCGTGTTGTATCTAGACATGGGTAATTGTTCTAAACTCTCATTTCAATCATTGTAACATTCTCGGAAGACGACAATGGTAATCTCACACATACTATTAGCTTCAAGTAATTTTCAAGTGATCGAATGATCAATACGAAACTTCCCGAGATAACATAAAATGACTGTCTCACACAAATCATATAAGATGTTCAAGGTAATTTTCACATGATCATCTTTTGACTTAATATTTGGTTTCCAACAAATAGATTGTTTCCAACTAAACTCGTCAATAATATGATGAACATAGCTAAAGAAATAAGTTTCCAACACATATTTCGAGAAATAGAAAAGCGAGATAAACTCGGATCGAAATATCAAAATTGTATAATGTAAAAGTCTATATAGCTATACGACTTAGTCTCATTAGAAGATAGAAAAAAACAGACTTCTTAGTGATAGATAAGTTTTAGTCTCCACATACGTTTTGTTGATGAAGTTCCTCCAAGCTCCTCATTAGATCTTCGTCTTAAATTGGTGAACACCGTTAAGTCTAAAGCTCAACCACACATTTTATCTTAATCCGAGACATAACTATAAGTAGACTAGAAATCAAGTATATAGTTTTGATCAACTAAACTTGACAAACAAGCTTGATATAGCAACTCTCATACAAGGGCTGCAGGTCTTATATCTTCGAAACAAGTTATAGGCGTTCAAATTGTTTGGATTGGTATAAAATATTGACTATCGACCTTAATGACACCACACTCCCAAAACCAAGATGGTACTTCAGGTGAAACTGTTTTAGGGAATGATGGAATGATAATTTACTTGGAAAAAGCACAGGAACACAATAATGGAACCTCAAGTTACACATGAGAAATTTTAGGAGAAAATAACAGTCATGCCCTATATAGAAGTTCTAAGTTTCAAAGTGACATTGTTTCTGAAATGGGTAACCCGTCTGATCAAATCTTAAACTTGAAATGTCTATTATGCAATGGAAATATTATAGGCTGGAAGATTATTAAGGAGGCTAGAGAATACCTAGATCTGAAACACAGGAGTTGTTTAGGAGATCTTGTTTGTTTTTTTTTTCTGACAGAACATGGCAAAATTAAATTAAAAATTTTGAGTCACCAAAATAGTGACATAAAAAACTCAAAAGGTTACTCGGATGTGTGCATAACTACATCCTAATTACATAACAAATTGGATAAATTACAACCAGAAAACATGTTAAAACTTAAATCCCAATTGAACAACAAGCATTTAACATCTGCAATCATTTGATTTGAATACTTATCTAAATTATTGTATAACCTAGAATTGCGTTCATCCCAAATACACCACCAGATAGCAAAAGGAAGTAGGCTGCATATCTTCCTAATCATGTTTTTGGTTTTCTTTGTATTTTTTTCTCCCCATTCCCATAGATTAGTCTTGACATCAGCAGAGAAAACCCAATTGATACCAAAACTATTTAGAAAGTAAGTCCATACCTCAGAAGCGTAACTAAAATGCAGAAATAAGTGTTTATTCGACTCCACCATGCGTCCACATAGAAGACAATTGGGATCCTTAATCAAACCGGCAGCATACAACTTATCCAGGGCTGGAGCACCACTGTAACATAAAGTACAAACTAAAAAGGATATTTTCAAAGGCATTTTTAATTACGGAGTTGCTTATCTGGGAAACTTAATAAGCCCTTTATTTAAAGCGTCGAGTAAGCACTAGCCACTGAAAACTTATCACTGGGTCTCCATCGTCTTGAATCTTCATTTTTTGTAGTTGTAGGATCACCAATGAGCTGAAGTAAATTAGCCACATCCTGTAATTCACTTTCATTCAAGTGTCTAGAGAAATGCAAGTTCCATGCACCCTCCGGAGAAATCATGTGTAATCACAATAATGGCTATTCCAAACCCTAGTTATCCTTCTTAAACACACAAGAATAAATTCTCATAAGAAGTTTCCTAGACAAAAACAAAACAACTCTTAGAGAACATAATTCGAAAAACATTAAGCATGGTCAGCAACCAGAGATTGAACATGGATGAGCTCATCAGTTGCTTTCTTCAGTTAACTTTTCAGAAATTTAAGATTCCTTGTTGCAATTCCAAGTTGTTCACGTACGATCTCAAAATCCCGAAGAAGATTTCCTACCAGTTGTGATGTCATCTGAAATGGTAGTTTGTTTTCATGATCAGCAGCATGATAGCAGGTTATGAAAACAGGGTTCTCGTGAAACTCGATAGTCTTTCCCTTCTCAACTTTGTCTTCCTTGTTGCATCCATCCATTGTGCACACAAAAATTCAGGTGAACTTTTTGACGTTTCGGAACGTGTATGTATCAAGGAGGAGCATGATACATATATATATATATATATATATATATATGAGTGTTTCATAGGAAACTGTAGGAAAACTCGTATATGTTCCGTGCGGGTCAGGTGTACGTGCACTTGTGGTTACAAACTTGGTACTCGACCAAGAGAGTAGTGGAGCCAAATTTAGAAGAAGTCTTGAAGAACTCAAGGACCCATTCTAAACATATTGATGACATTCTTAGTTCAAAAGAACATAAGATAATTGTTGATAAACAACAACTGATTGGACAAATAAAGGAAATCAACAAGGAATTATTCTCAAGAGTGAACGATCAAAAACATTACATCATGTAAAGTATTGGAGCAAGACTCAACAGTTTTATGATCATCATTACACAAAGGGAAAAGAAAAAACAACAGAAAAATATAACAACGACTACTTTCTCAAGAAAAAATATCTTATTGAGAATTATGAGCATCCTTCCACAATTACAAGAAGAATGCTACATTGAGCAGTCAAGTTGTATTTTGATGAGCATTTTTCTCATCAAGAGTATTGACTTCTTCTCTCTTTCCTTCATGAAGATTTTCAGAAAAATCACTAGGATTAGTCAAAAGAGATTTAAACAGAGGATCACAAGGGATACCTGAAACTGCTGCTTTCCTTGCCTTCTTAATGCTCCGTTTGAGTCGGTTTATGCTGGTCTTGAGCTCCGAGACTCGATTATTGATATAAACGAAGTCTGGAGTAGACACTTTGGGTCCAAGGCCTTCTTCAGAGAGAGTAAAGGAACTTGAACCTTTTTTCTTTCTCCTATGCCTTTTTCTATTCTCAAAGTAATTTAAAGAGTCAGTTGTCCATTCGACGTTCTTCCTTCTACAATTATAGGCGTTTCTAGTCTCAAAATTGTAATCAAGAAATTACTTATCATAAAATTTCTCTTGATTGCAGACAATTCCTTCTAATCCAACCAGATGAGAAACAAGTTTAATTACTTCTTTAGACATCCATGCAAGAATGTTATGAAGTTTTTCATTCCTCATTCGAAAACGACATCTCCGTTCAAGGTGTCCTTTATTTACGCAATAATAGTAGTTAAAGGAATTGTTCTTGACTGTTCTCGTGCGAGTTGATTTCGAAGGTGCATAATCCTTGTTCCTAGGAACATCAGCTGCTGTAAAAGGTTTTTCACATTGTCATTAGCACTAACAAAAGTAAGCTTATTAGTACTTGGAGCGTCCATTCCTTTATAGCCCAGACCACGTGTATCACGATGTTCTTTACATGCTCTAAGCATATAAGATAATTTTGTAGAGCTAGAATTGAATCTTTTCAGATTCTTTTCCAGTGATTTTACCTTATCAAGGGAAGCAACGAGATCAGTCTCCAAAAAATTTTCTCTGGCGAGAAGACTGAGTTCTCTGTCATCAAAACAGTTTTGTTGAGAGTCATATCTTTCTTCAGCTTCTGCAAGTCTTTCTTTCAACACAAAGATATTTCGAAGAATATTATCACATTCAGACCTTTTTGAGCGAACATCTTCTTCTCGATCATTAACGGTAGATTGTAAGAGTTTATAGCCACAATCATAACCTTTAAAGAGTTTCTCAGCTTTCTGTTTTTTTGACAGAGAGGTGCCAAATATTTACTCAAGCAACCTATTGACTTCTTTTCTTTCAAAGCATGTTCAAAGAGCTTGATATATTAAGATACTTCCTCGTCAATACTTTGTCCTTCTTCTGAATCATTATCATCTGAAAGATCATCCAACTGTTCATCAAGAGATTTTTCCCAGTTGAAGGCAGATTCAGTCAAAGAACCAGAAACAAGAGATTTCTTAGATGTTTCAGGATTTTGAAACACATCATAGTAACTCTGAACTGATGTTGCGTTATCAGAGATATTACTGCCGTACATAGAGTCAAATCGCTACAAACACAGACTTATGAGGTCTTAAAAAGTGTTTGCCTGCTCTGATACCAATTGAAAAATCGGGGGTCTAACAACCACACCCAATATTTCGCTTAGCAATCTGTATGGACTAACTCCAATATACTTCCAAGAGAATCAACTGGACAGTCAGACTCAATCTTAAGAAAAGTATATCAAAGAGTTATATCTCAATCTCTTAATTCAATCTGCAATCAAACAAACAAGAATTTACGAGCCCGATTGAATCTAAGAAAAATAACTTGAACGGTACCAAAAACCAATATTCAAGGATTAATCAATTTCAATCAACAACCAAAGGTTGAATTTACCAATTGATCGATTCAACGCACAACCTGTGATATTTCAATTATATAGCAAAATATAATGCGGAAAAGAAATAACACAGACACCAGTTTGTTAACTAGGAAACCACAAATGCAGAAAAACCCCGGGACCTAGTCCAGATTGAACACACATTGTATTAAGCAGCTACAGACATTAGCCTACTACAAACTAACTTTGGTCTGGACTGTACTTGAACCTCAATCAATATCACACTGATCCAAGGTACAGTTGCGCTCCTTACGTCTCTGATCCCAGTATGATACTAAACACTTGATTCCCTTAGTTTATCTCACCCACAACTAAGAGTTGCTAAGACCCATAGTTGAAGACTCTAATAAAAAAATATGTCTCACACAGAAAAGTCTACATGAATATATAAATCTGTCTCCCACAGAAATACCTACGAGTTTTGTTCCGTCTTTTCATAAATCAAGGTGAACATGAACCAATTGATATGCCGAATTTATATTCCCGAAGATCATCCTAGAATTATCAATCACCTCACAATAATCTTAGTCGACTTGCGAAACAAGATATTGTGGAATCACAAACTATAAGACGAAGATGTTGTGACTACTTTTCTATCTTGCCTATCGTAGATATAAATCTCAAGCCAATATTACGATTGTACTCAATCACGATAGAAACAACAAGATTAGATCACTCAACTACAGAGAAAATAGTTGGGTCTGGCATCACAATCCTAATGAAGTCTTTAAGTCGTTAACCTGGGTCTCGAGAAACCTAAGGTTAAATGAGAATCAACTCTAGCTTACACAACGAGTATCACACATGAGGTGTGAGGATTACGTTTCCCAGTTGATAGAGTTCTACTTTATTTAGTTTCCAAATCAGGGTTTGAAATCTAAGTTACCTTGGTAACAAAGCATTCAATATTCACCATTAGATGAAAATTTGATTAGATTCAAGCTAATATCTTTCAACGTTAGATCGAACTTATCTTGTTATACACAAATGAAATGTAACTTCATTTAGGTTTGAGTAACCGTACCTAAACGTGTACACCTAGTTGGTTCAACAATAGTTAACCAATGGTTAGCCATATGAGCACTTTCATATCAACCTTATTCATCTTCACCATAACTATTTCAAATGACTCAAATGAACTAGTTAGAGAGTTGTTCAATTTCTTAGATCTCACAGAAGTATACAAGACAAAATCGAAGAAAAATCGCTTTTGATTCACTCGAATCGATTCATGAACATTATAGCCACTGTTTGCAAAGATTGCATTCCTGAATATGTATAAATGTTTTAGTTCATGAACAAATCGATTTTAGAAAGTAACTTACGTAAGTATGAGAACAGGTACGCGTACTTAAGTAACCGGATTGAGTTTGTTTTCACTTCCAAACTCCAGCAGAAATTCACGGACGTGAACTTTCTGCCAGTACGCGTACGGATACGCATACTGTCCCGGATTTCCAACAACCGCCAGTACGCACTATGATTATATCCAAAGATGGTTACATGTTCTAAACTCTAATTTCAATCATTGAAACTTTCTTAGAGGATGCTATATAGTTGTTATTCACAAACTATTTTTCATCAAAGCGATTTTCAAGTTATTGAAATATTCAACATGACTTTCGTCACGAGTAAAGATGAACTTGGACAAAGCGAAAGCTTACCAACACATATTTCGAGAAATAGATAAGCGAGATAAACTCGGCTCGAGATAGCAAATGTGTATAATCGAAGTCTATATAGCAATACGACTTTTGTGTCAATATAGGAGATAGAATAGATAGACTTTTGAGTGATATATAAGTTCAAGTCTCCACATATCTTTTTGTCGATGAAGTTCCACCAGTTCCTTGAGTAGTTCTTCGTCTTTGCATGATGAACGCCGTGGAGTATAGAGCTCAACTACACTTACTATCCTAGTCCGAGACTTAGCTATAAGTAGACTACAAATCAAGATTTATAGTTTTGGAAACTAAACTTGACAAACAAGCTTGAGATAGCAACGCTTGCGAGTTCGACCAAGCAGTGATCTAACACATATTTCTCTCTATTGCTTGCAACTTAATTATTTTTAATTGGTTTGATTTTGCTTTAATCCAAAGCAAAAACCCCATTGTGACACTTTTGACAACTAAAACTCCCTGCTCTTCGTGGGAGCGAACCTTATTTACTACTATATTATTCATTAGTAAAGTAGAATACAAGTGAATTAATTTGAGCACCTACGACATGCATCAACTATCTTCTCGATCATGTGTGGTGTTCGCCAATATCTTTGTCATCTAACCAAGGAGCATCATGTTGGCTTTGAAGCAACTGGATGGTATTGGAATTTTGTAGACGTGGTTTGGTTATTCCCATTTGTCTCCATGAATTGGTGGGGATGTATATGAATATGAAGTAAGCTTGAGCAATCTAAGCTCGAGGAGGGGATGAATCTATATGTATAATTAGTAAGTAAATAACCTAGATGGGTTAAGTAGATTTGTCTTACTCGACTAAAAGGAGAGGCCTCTATGGTCGAGTTCCTTTGAATCTCCGGACCTACTTGTAGGACAAGAAAGTGAGTTTCTCCCTTACTTTAAAAAGTAAGTTGGGGTTTACAAAGTATAACATCATCTAATTCTGTACCATCACTTCGTAGTCACGAGTGAGTCCTCAAAGCACCTTTGAAGTCAGCTAACCCATGCTTCCGTTGATTCTCGTCTCTTTCATTTCCCTACTGAACCTCTCTTTATTCTGACACATAAATGCAGGAAGAGAAGAAATGATGGAAAATTATGTTCACCAAGAAATGAGCCGTAGTTGGATCTCGGTCTATTTGAGAGTCTTTCTTTTCATCGTAATCAAAGATAATTTCTTGTCAATACTTCTTTTTCCAATTAACCGAAGAACCTAATGGTTATCCTTGGCCTGCTAGCGCAAAGACCTATCTTATTCTACGATAAAAGATGATTAAATTGGATAGGAAGGGAGGCAAAAGCGAAGTTTAAAGTATTAAAAAAGCTCTTTTAGAGAGAGAGGACTCTGCTCGTCAATTAAAATATAAGGTTCTTAGGCCAACGGCAAGTAGGACAAGCGCCCCGACAAGTAGAGAAACTAAGCAGGCAACTGAAGGCATCAAAAGTATGAACTTTGTAATTCAAGGAGCTGCGGAAGCATTGGACGAAGCGAGAATATTAATTAAACGAGCTATGAATAGGAAAAAGAGTGAAAATGACGGGTTAGGAAGAATTAAGTTCCTATAGAGAGGGACCGGCATTAATCAACGGAATTCTTATTAATGATTTTTAGATAAAGCCATCGTATTCCAAGGCTACTTTTTCATTTCAACTAGTCAGCTCGGCATAGAGATCAATAATAAGGCTCGGCAGGTCATTTCATACAGGCTGGTCTAATGTGCACCTTGTAAAGAAGATAGCTTTAGTGGCCCATATGACCGAAAGAGTGAGGAAAGAGCACAAAAACGCACGATAATGAGTCTCGTTGATAGGATTCTATATGAGAAAATTATTTAAACCCGTTTTAGACTACGAACGTCGCACGTAGAATTCTAAGCCTGAAACTTGTCAATCCTCCTACGATCTGGTGATTTGCTAGCATCTAATAAAAAAAGTAGGTCTTTAGTCAACATCAATATCCCTAGTGAGATGGCGCCTTCGGTATGCTTCAATTGAAAATGAATTCTTTCAGTCCAAGTGGACAAATTAAATGAGTGATTGAGCAACAAAATAAAGAGGGAGAGCGAAGCTCGTCCCACACCAGCAAAAGTAAGAAAAGTGGAAATATTCTGACTGACAAATGAATGATTCCATGCCCTCGGTAGGCCCCTTTTTCTACACTTATCTTTAGTGTTGTGCAGAAACTCCAAAGTAACTAGCTAAAAGCAGGAGCGGAAGAGTCTTTCTCACCACGCATTCTCCCTTTCGTATCTCACTTCAACAACCCGGACAGTTAGAATCAATCGTCCCGGTTGGAAGCAATAAAAATAGTCTGCTCGTCCCTTCATGACCTCGCTAGCTTCAACAACGAATACGAAGAGTCAAAAGACTCGAGCCTATTGGCTATAGCTCTCATTCTTTCATATTGTGTCAGTCTCTGACTACCCAAACCCAAAGACTTTATCCTGTGTTCCGTGGCTCGGCTATAAGATGATGGAATCTCTCTTGCAAGCGTGCTTCCTTTACTCTATAAACTGAATTGGATTGGTTTTCAAATACTTCTGGTTTTTCCACTTCGTTGGCAGCCTTTACTGCTTGTGAAGGTATTCCCTGCCTTTGGCCAATATATGAGAGCCCAATTGCTTACTGCTTTCTCCGACTAGATCTTTCAAAGAAATATATCACCGCAGGAAGGGGTTGGACAATGGATGAAGTGGAGAGGAAGACGAACCACTCTCAGTATCACTCCAGCGGGGGCTCCAGTTGCAAGACCAAATCATATTGAATCAATATGGGCTAAGTATAATGACTTTCTCGTGCTCTTTCAGAGCCCTTTTTAACGAGTTCCTACACTTTTGACTTCAGAATCTGGTCTTGAAGCTAATATACTAACAAATTTTTCTGAACTATCATCATTCAATTCAGCATCTACTGTCCAATATGACATAGTGCTTTCTTCATTATACCTAGCCAATTCTGACATTGTACATTCTAAACTAGACCGAGTAACTATCCTAGCCGAATCCCCACTTTTCTTATCTGTTTCTAAGCCCAGCTGATGTAACCCAACTTGATCCACATCCAACAGCAGCTCCTTCACCAACTGACTCTGAATCCAGATATTTTCTACATCTACCGGCTAACCCAGACCTATCACTTAACAACGAAAAATATCAAGCTAATCCAATAACAGACAAAGAAGCATACTCCGCACGTGATGAACTGGTTACGATACCATGAAATATAGCACTTTATGATCCAGTAAGATCCAAATTTTCTTTAGTATAACTTGGCGATGACTAACGTGTAGACCTGACTAACCCATATGGAGGGTTTGGAGGTCAGTCACGCACACTAATTAAAGAGACTATGGGAACGCGGAGAGGGAATGTTCTAAATTTGCCCTTGCAAGTGGAAGTATGTAAACCTAGGGCAATCGCATGATGATCCAAGAAATATCCAGCCAAGTCCTAGTAAACAACCTTGTAGGACACATGAGTTTGTAAACAACCTTCTCACCGATATGAAGACTTCCAAGAGAAGATAGCTCGACTTTACGGAAAGAGAATTCACTTACCTTGAGTGTCCGTGTACTAATCTATCTGCTTTTAGGAGGTTGGGAAGTCTTTAAGGCTTATACATATAATTTAATGTACTTCCCATATGTCTTTTAATCACCCTTATTTGGATGTGGAGTCACAACACACTATGGAATCCTCATCCAAGCTAGGTTTGTTGTACTTGTAATGGTATGACCAGTGCTACTAACTAAAATAACTCTGTTTGTGCATCTCCCTCTTTCTGAGTTCTATGTTGGAATTAAATCTATAACTATCATAGTATAATATTTTCTTATCCTAAGAAGTTATCCAAGAAACTTACTGAACTTCATTTGAATTTCCAACATGGAAAGGAATTGAGACTACTACTACAAGCTTCCGAACTCGAGAAGGTCTTGCTTAGGGTTCTAATCTCTTTCATATCTATTTCTTTGATCAGACTATCTCAAATGAGAAGTGAAATGTAAACGCTAAGTTGGACGTTTATGTGTTAAATATATATGTATATGACCTTGATGTTCAAACAAGACTAGATCTCTTCCAATCGGGAATTCAATCAAAAAAACTAGGTCGGTTGAGTTCCTTGTTAAACAATAATGATCTTACTCGATATAGCTTCATGCTCAAAAGCTTATGTGGGGGGGTATTACGAGCTCACTTCACACTATTACAAAACTTGTAAGAAAAAGGAATCCAGTTAAAGTACTTGAAAGAAACAAGCTAAGTTCCAAGGTCGGTGGCTTCCGTTGACCAAGGCAAGCATCTCTTCCAACAATCTATGCTAGGGAAGGCGGCCCTGGTAGAAAGGGATGTCATATTAATTTGTCGTTTGAATAGTAGATTCAGTCACATCTTTCCGTGGGAAAAGAGCTACTAGTTATGTCACCCATTTATTGTATTCCCCATATTACTTACCAATAGCCATTACGAAGAATCTTGAATTCTCGGTCCCTCTCTTCCCCACAACTTCTAGAATAAATAAGTGGAAACCACCTTCTTGGCGAAGCAGAAAACCAAGACGCGTAATTAGTAAGACTATCTCGGGCGACCTGCGGGCATAAACCTCTAGTTGCCTAGTAGTTCACTTAAATCATTCGTCTTTTTTCCTTTGTTTATCATCTTTGGATGATCAATAATGAGGGAAAACCATGATTTGAATCCAGTCAACACTGTTAATTCAGCAGTTTCTTATGCGGATAAAGTTAAGGGTACCAAAACCCTAACTTTTTCTGAACGGATTATGAATAATAAGTCGCATGTTATTACTTCTGTGGATTTGAATTCTCTTCCAAATCCTACAACAAAAGATGGAAAGCCGGCTGTTGAAATACCTCAAGATTTATTCGTTGAGGGTTATGAGATTTGGCGTTTCAGCTTTATTGGTCGTATTGAATTCAAGGGTTATGATTTTAACTATGTTAAAGACTCCCTTGAACAACAATGGAAACTAGGGCAAGGACGTGTTCAATTTGTTCATTTGAACCGTGGGTTTTTCATTATCAAGCTTTTGTCTCAAGAATATAAAGATAGGGTTTTCTATGAAGATGGTTGGATGGTTGATAATCATCAACTTCGACTCATTGAATGGTACCCTGGTTTTGACGCTGAAAAACAATCTACTTCTCGTGCAACAGTTTGGGCTAGATTTCCTGGGTTTCCAATAGAGTTGTGGGTTGAGAAGTCATTGCTTGCTATGGGTAAATCCCTGGGAAATCCAATTGTGGTAGATTCAAAAACTCTAAATCATGAATATGGCCACTTTGCAGCTGTTCTCACAGATATTGATTTTTCTGAACATGAAGCTACTGATGCTATTCATGTTACGGCTGGTGGTAGAGATTTATGGCAGGTTATTGACATTCCAAAACATCCAAAGTTCTGTTCACAGTGTAAAATCATTGGTCATATGGATGTGGATTGCAGGAAAAAGAAGCGTGCTAAACAATAGGCTAAAGGTCCTCCAAAACAACAATGGAGAAAGGTATGTAACTCTGAATCTTCTATCAAAGAAGTTGAGAATGATGCAGCTATTGGAAATAATTGGCAGAAAGTGCGACACGTTGTACAAAGCACTGCTGATGAGTTTACTCAAGTTGCATCCAGTTCGGATAACCTTGTAAACAAGGTGTTTATGCAATCCAAGACGCAAGATGAACATGGCAGGCCAACTAATGCTGTGTAACAAATTCCTGTGGATGTTAATCTAGATAACATTATGAATAATATTACATGTCTCAAGGCTAAAGTTGATCAGGGTATTGAACTAAGTGCTGATGAGTGTAATGCTTTGGAGCTAGGAATACAAATCGAACAGGATTTAGAATTGCTGAAGGCACGTGATGATATGGAGAGAGCTAAGAAAGCTCATAAGAATTTTTCATTAGGTAAACTAAATAGTTCTGGAGTGTTATCTCCGAACAAGTTTAGTGTATTACAAGACTCCAATGAAGATACGGATTTCCAAACTCAGTTGGATTCTGTTCGTGAAGAGGCTGTAAAGTACACGGACTCTGTTTGCTCAGACGTTTTGGGCTTGCAAGTAAATTGTGGTCTTGCAAATATTGGTAAGGAAGCACAACCCAAGGTGAGTGCTAATTTATCTACTCAGTTAACAAAGGAAGAACGAGAGTTTTTTTGTACAATTACAAAATTTGATATTCAACAAAAATATTTAAAGGATTCTTCTTTTAGAAAGGAGTACGTCAAGGAGACAAAGGATCAATTAAAAAGAATGAAGACTCCAAAGAAGAAAAATAAAGGTAGAGAAACTTGAGTTTGAGGTTTTGAAGAAATGTAGGCATTTTGTCTTTGTTTCTTTGTTCTTCTTTTAGTTATGAGTCTCTTGAGCTTTTTTGGCTTCTGGAGAAGTTATTTTTAGTTTCAAATAGTTTACAAGTTTTTGGGTTTTCAGACCTCTTTTCTTGTAAACTTCTTCTGTAAATTTGGATATTTATTAATACATTTTTGACTTATCAAAAAGAATAAATCTAGTTTTCTAGTAGAGTCATTTCATCCAGGATTTCGATAAATAAAGAATTCTTCAACCTCCAAAACTCAAACTCTAGTCTCATTAGCTGATCTGCGACTAAGGAGAGGATATGTGGTTCACAAAACAGAAGTTTCGAGGATGGTGTTGACAGGCGCCTTGATGCTGGCGTTGTGGGTGCCGAGAGAGTACTCAGAAGTCTGTTTGTATATCCTAATACTCTAATGAAAACTCAAATCCCTCGAAGTGGGATGGCCCGTTAATATTATATGGAGGTGATAATTGAGATTGAAGATGTCTGAAGGAGAGAATCAGAGGGTTTATATAAAGTGGAAATTGGCTGCAAAGCTGTATTATTTCTTGAGACACTTTTCAACGGGAAAGATATAAGCATGATCTAGAGGTGGTTATCAGCTAACTGAAATAGTCATATAGTTAACAAGTTTTTGTATCTAAGAAAAATATCTTCTTGCTCTAGTAGAATGACGGTGCTAGCAAGAGAGGTGTTGATGCTGGCGCTATGGAAGTGTGAGACCAAAATAATTCTTGTTTGCAGGAAATACCACAAGCAATTAGCCCCCTGTCTTCTACGGAAATAAAAGTGAGTACATACCTCATGGGGAATAAGAAGTGATGATACAACGAGGAAGGAAATCCGAGAGTTAAGTCTGAAGTGTATGTACTCATGTAGGTGTGCAATTTGAACAACATATGGAAGACACTCCTTGAATATAACAAATCATATTCATTTGTTCAAGACGTTGGTAGATCCCTTGTGTCTGACAAGTCCCTAGTCGATTTCCAAAGTGGAAACGGCTTCACATTCTTCGCCATTAGACAAAATTCCCAGCCATAACTTAATGGACAAGAATTGCTTGTTGATTGTAGAAAGATGAATCGTATTGTGATCTAAGAGTTTCTGAATCCAAACCAATCTCAACCAGTTTGGAATTTAGAAAATTGACAAGTTTTTTGGAAAATTGATGTTTGCAACCGGGAGATCAATCTCCCACTGTGGTCGCCAATTTATAGTAGGGTAAACACTGATTCTGCTGAAAATAGTAAATTGGGTGCGTCGAGGAGAAAAGAATCTAAACCCTATACAAATGTATTGCACATGAGTACTTTTAGATTCGAGAGATCAATATGTATAATCCTAGCCTAAATCAGGAAATGGTCGTTCAAGTCTTGCTTCTGTCACCAAATGAAGGAGAATGGTTGATCTAAGGGAGGAAAGCAGAGAAGGTGTTGAGATCAGAATGATGAATTCTGTAAAGTGTAGTTTTATGACTTGTATCAAAACGTAGAATTTGCTTGCAAAGTGTAAGCTATGAATCCTGGATGATTTTGGAATACTTGCATTGATAACCAATGTTGTTAGTTGAAATAGATTGAAAACCTATTTATACAAGTCATAGTCGAACACAGTGATCTCATAGGAAGTGGAAGTAGTTGAGTAATGGAGAAGTGGGGATCGTGTAAAGTGGTGAAAACCGTGTCCCTACTATGAAGGAAAGACTGGTTAGTTTTACACCCAGTACTTCTCTATTATCACTAACTGTCCGCCTTTCCTGACACTTTCTCATAATGGACGTGCTGCACGCCGCATGTTGTAAACTGCCAGACCAATACCCTGATGAACATCCCCCAGTTTATGACATGTTTTGATGTCTCGAGTATTTTACAAAATATGTAGCAAGTTACATAGGAACGGAGCAAATCCTACATGGTAGTTGCTGAGTGGGTCTTGCTAGCAAGACCTAACTATTTCGACCAATCACGCGCAAGCTACGCGGCACGTAATCATATATGACAAGTCAAGTCGTGAGACTTGCCACAAAAAATAGCATGCAATGCTTTTAGGTTAAATAATTTAATTATTTGTGAAATAGATATTTATAAAATATCGTTTGTAATCGATGCTTGTAAAGCATCGCTTAAGCAAGCATTTCAAAATAATCGATGCACATGAAGCATAGTTGTATAGATCGTGTTTTGGTTAGTCGCAGAATCCACGGTCTTAAAAGAGTCGCGACCGGCCATCTTTGAGCAGAATAATTGGTATTCACAGGATCTTCTATGAAGAAAAAGTGTATCGATCTTGGTTCGTTTTATGTTGTGGTTTCTGTGAGATTTTGGTTTTTGTTTAATTTTTCGATTGTGAATGGTTTTTCACTTAATCTCGGTGTTTTAGTTTTCCATTCGATTCAATTTGACTTTTTTTTTATTATTGATTTGATTTTTGTTGTTGATTTTGTGTAAAAAACAAAAAGTGTATCGATCTGATAAACATGGAACTTTGAAGCTTCTTAAACATAATAAACATACTGAGAAAGTTCCTTTGATAATGAGACAATCTCAAGATCTGTGCTAATCATCTAGGTTTGTTGTTTTTTGTTTTTGAATTGATTTTGGTTTTATTTGAGGTGTTGATATTATATGATCTGTGAAATTTAATTTAGGGTTTTTTGTGATTTCTCAGGGGCTGACGTCCATATTTGAAGCTCCTTATATGATGTATTTTCTATCTTTCAACAGAAGGAGAAGAGAAAATGGCTATAAATCCAAGGAAGATTTTGGTTGGTATTCTTACTTTCACTATGTTTGCAATGCTTGGTAATATGGTCAAAAGAGATCATTTTGATAATCCCATCATTAACCGAGTATTATTCTCTTTTTTATATTTCTTTAGATTTGTTCAATTGAGATTCCAATGTTGTCTTTTGATGATTTTGAGAATAAGTTTAATCAAATATGTTTCTAGATAGTTGGGTTTGTTTCAATTATGATTTATGAGAGTTGTAGCTGAGTTACAGCATAATTGAAGTTGAAATCTTCTTGAATCTGTACATTTTGAATCTTATTCATTGAGTTATTATATAGTCTTAAATTATTGGAAATCATGGATTTGAATTGATTTTTTTAATGACGATATTTATAAATTAGGTTCTTGGCTTGAATATGAAAAATTTGATTTTATCTTCATCTACTATAGTTTTTGGGTCTTTTATGGCCTGTGATTTGGTGATTAGAGTATAAGAATAGTCTTCACATATTGATTTAAGTAGTTAATCACCCTACATCAAAGCGGGATCTAGGTGGATAATTTGTGGACAATATAAGTGCTAGAGGTTGACATAGTAAAGTTGGTCCATATAGTCATCCGAAGTGGTGCTTGGGTCCATCTGTCTGTTGGTTTATCTACAAAGGAGTTGTTATCTCCTCGTTTCGATATGTAGCTGTTTACTGTAAATTCTAAAAATTATAGAAGTAAAAGTATTTTGACTTCAAGTGATGTATTTCTCATGGTATTTTGTTTGGATATATGCTGGTCTCCTGTTTGAAAATGAGAGTCTGCATTTGTATTCTTACCCCTTTAAGTTTCATTAATTTTCATTAGGTAAAAATTATGGAGTTCACAGCAGTCGAAATCGACCAATTTGAAGTTACGAATCAAAGTATTTTTAGTGTTTCCAGAAATGAACCTTGGCAGGAGGGTGGAAACGAGCTTAAGCAGCGCTATACTAGGCCAGACTCAGGTAAGTTCAACAATGATCTTCTAAAGATTGATAGTTAGACATGCCATGACTGTTTTCTATGCTTCTTATCTGAAGTTTGTTGGCTAAAAATGCCATACCTATTTTCTGTACTTTTCATTTTGTTTCCTTTTCATTATCTTTCATGGGATCGTGGGTAAAGTTGAGCACTCCAAGGGCTTCATCATATTCTCATTGACTAATGGTCCCGCATACCATGTCTCACAGGTATACTGTGTTACCTTAACTTGATTTTTTATACACCGATGCGATAATATGAATTGGCATAAGCTGGGCCATAACGAAGAAATTAAGAAAAAAAATGGTGACAGAGTATCTATCCTATGAAACGACAAATCTGTTAGTAATATAGTTGTAAGTCACAAATCTTCATTGTAGTTTATCGTCTCACATTTTATAAGTACAGAGTTGTCAGTTTTCTTACAACTATTGATTTTTCTTAACTGTTTCATATGTTCTATAAGAGTCTATAAAATTAATAATTTTGTTGTACAAATTTTGCATTTATCATGTTCTGTAGTGCTTTTAGTGTTTCAGTTTAGTAGCTTACAATTAAGTAGTTTTGATTTGAGTAGGTATTTAATCGCCAGTTCGTATGAAGAGCGGTTCCGTAATGTCTTGAACCTGAAAATATTGATAGATTTGTCTGTAATGCTGACTCATTTCCATATGAGAGATTTTAGACATTTATTTGTACCTGGAATTTGACGCGTGCTGCAGTTCTATGTTCTGATCGCTATTAAAAAAAATCAGGTCTTGTGTTGGGAGAATGAAGAAAGTGAAGGATAAAGGTCAAAATTCAGTTTCTTGGAACAGTATTTGGATGAGCAGGTAGTACTTCATGTATTTTTGTGTTACAACTTTATTTCTTTTCTCTTAGAGACATCCAACATAGAGTTCCTTTTCCTTTAAAACATTTTGTAAGATTCCTCTTATATAATTATTAAGTTAACAGATATACTCAAATGAGAATTATTGTTGTTGTGTTTGTAATTATTGTGTATATGAAGTCTATAAATTCAATGGATGTGCATAATTTTAGATTAAAATCGTAATAGGGGAGCCTCGCTTAGAATGGAGCCTTATGACTTGGAATGGAGTTGTGCGTCTTAGATTCAAAGGCATGGCTTCTTCTGAGCCTTTTTTTTTTGTTGCCAAATTTTTTCGCAACAACGTGTCACTGTTGCGAACAAAAAAATTAGCAACGACAGGCGTTGTTGAATACCTTCGTCGCTGGTTGAGATTCGCAACAGAGCTTATGTTGTTGCTGAAATTTGCAACAGGGTGTTTAGCAACCGTAAAAGCCTGTTGCGACCCCGTTCAGCAGTAACTATTAGAGCATAGCTGTAACACCCCGGATTTTTAGCATGGCGCATGCTCGGAGATGCACCATGGCATGAGATAAAGCTTCATCTCAAGCTTTTTTTGTGTTAAGAGGAACACTGGCCTAGAGCCAATATTGCACAATCATTGTACATCAGGCCAGAGAGGGCTGACAGAGTGAATGTTGCACAATCATTGTGCAACTACCAGAACGAGTGGTGCATAATCATTCTGCAACAGACATAACGAGTGGTGCGCAATCATTGTGCAATAGGCTAGTGAAGGCCGTCCAGGTGATGTTGCGCAATCATTATGCAACACAGAAGTAAACTCAGCAATCATTGCCGGTTATTCAGAAATACATGGCAACGGCTTGGCCTTGGGACTTGGTGAAGTCATTTTTCTCCCCTTTCCAAAGTTTTAGAAATTGCAAGTTAATATATATAGGGAGGGGTAGTTGGTAGAAGGTGCATATGCGGACCATGCACCAAGTAAGCTTCATAGCTTAGATGAAAGAGTATAAATGATGTGTAAGCCATATTTATAGTTTCCTAGCCTTTCCAATGGGGAATATGATGCAAAGGCATTACTATGGCATGTCGCGGACCCGATAATTTGCAACCTTTGTGCAGTTTGACGGAACGACCTACACGGACTAGGCCATTGCCACTAATGCTTGGACACGGCCTTGCAAACGAGTTGGTTCAAGTTGTTATCCCTTCGAGGATGAACTACGGTCTGTGCTTGATCCCTTTAGAGTAGGGAAGGGTACGTAGGCAGTCGAAATAAGTTTCGGCATTGCCGGTCCAACACTTTGTCGCTCATATCATCTATTTGAGTGATGATTGCGGCACATTGGCCTCTCAATATCATCTGGGTCGGTAGCTCGACAGAGGAGATGATTGCGGCCAAGCTTGATGAGGCTTAGTTGCATGCCATCAAAGGGATGCTCATACTTCCTATCAAGATACACGTAGTTGGCATATGCTCCAATTGCAGAATTGGGCATAACCAAAAGAGTAAGCTAAGTCGGTAAGCGTATTAGGGAAATGGAAATAGGATTGGAACGGCCTATGCCTAAGTCCAAGGCTTATGCCTTAGTCATGGACAAGACTTGGTAGTATGACGATCGCTCAGCTAGATAGGAAATTCATCACTGAATTTCCTACGTTGAGGAAACCCCAGCGTCGTAATTTATCTCAAGACGGGTCTAACTTGATTGGAAACGACGACCCAACGATCAAGACGTGATCTAGGAATCACGGTATTTTAGCCAAATTCCATCGTTTAGGGTCTCAAAAGGTCGTTTTTCCCGTTTTAAGAAAGTTTTTGTTTTCTTAATAAACCCTTTGCGGAACAAGGGTAAGTTGGAACGGTGTGGAAGCTAATTTAGCTGCATATGCATCATGCTCCACGAGCATGCTTGCAAGGGAAAATAGACGTGCATTTCCCTAGCTTTAAGTCCCGGTCAGTAGAATAATAATGGCGTCAGGTGTGATTTTATGGTCCGTCACAGTTGGTATCAGAGCAAGTTCCGAGAAAACTCTAGGGACTGTGAGTGATGGACTCGTCAAGCGAGTACTTCCTTTTATGGAAAACTTAAAGTCAGAGAGTATGCCAACTTTGTGCGGGAAGTGTTAGTAACTGCCAAACCAGTTACTTTTGCGAACCGAGTTGAGCTTGTTCAAGTATTATGAGTTTTTATGTCCTAAGTGGCACCCCACTAACGAGTGAAAATCCGAAAGACCGTCTAGGACGGCGGTTAGTCAATGGGACTGATCATCCCCACTGTAGATGGTGGATTTTCGACAAAGGCTAAAATCGTAAAACCATAATTATACATGCTCATGATCCAGCAATCAGAAGAATATTGAGGCTCATGTCTCTCATCGAAGCATGAAAGCTCATGCCACAAGAATCTCTGACTGAGAATACTGTCTCTCAGAGTATATGTAGATGTGTAGTCTCTCAGCTGAGGCAACGACATATCTCAGAAATACTGAGCAATTTCAATAATCACCTCTGTAAAGAATCGAAATGATTGGACGTCTCCTAGATGTATTACTCACTAGTAGACAACATGCCTGATAGTATAGATCCACCAATTAATTATTTCTAGTCGCAAGATTCATCAATTGAATTCCTAGAAAAATACTCTGCACACCACATAATATTTTATTACTTCAATTTATGGTTATTCCCAGCAGAATTCCACGGGTTAGTAATAAATATTCAACGTACAGGCATCTGAGCCACCATAGAGTAAGCCCCGAGAAAATGGTGCAAATGTATTTAGCAATAAATGCACTAACGAGCACCTGAATGTACGAACGAGCATTCCAAAACACGAAGGAACAATGAAACCATGGAGAAAATAATAATAATAAAATATTTAAGGAGGCGTCTAAGGGGACCAAGCCCATCGGCCGTCCGGTCCCACGCCCTTTCCTTTATTTTATCATATTTTATTATTTTCCTTGATCCCATGAAAATCCTTTCGTTTGAGAAAATCCCTTCAATTCGTGGTATTTCCTTCACATCAAGGAAATTATACAAAAGTTACATAAAATTAGGAAACGTGTCACGGGACCGTGGTCACTAGCCGGCCGGCCATGCCCTTACCGTGACCGGTCCCACACCTTGTAATTTCTTATTTTATTAATTATTATTTTCATCGTCTCCTGGAAATTTGTTAATCTTATGAAACTCCTCAGTCTCATGGTATTTCCATCACATCAAGGAAATTATACAAAAATTACATAAAATTAGGAAAGGTATCACGGGACCGTGGTCACTAGCCGGCCGGCCATGCCCTAGCCATGACCAGTCCCACACCTTGTAATTCCTTATTTTATTAATTATTTCCATCATCTCATGGAAATTCCTTAATCCTATGAAACTCCTTCGTTTCATGGTATTTCCTCCACATTAAGGAAATTATACAAAAACTACATAAAATTAGGAAAGGTGTCACGGGACCGTGGTCACTAGCCGGCCGGCCATGCGCTAGCCGTGACCGATCCCACACCTTATAATTCCTTATTTTATTAATTATTTCTATCATCTCATGCAATTCTTTGATTTTATGATATTTCCTTCACATCAAGGAAAAGACATAAAATTAGGGAAAACTCACGAAACCGGGCCCTAGCCGGCCGACCATGCCCAAGCCGGTCCCACACGCCCTTATTTTGTTATTATTAATATTATTTGTTTCTCTCATCTCATGGAAACTCCTTCACTTCAAGGAAACTCCTTGATTTCTTCAAACTCCTTGATTTCATGATATATCCCTAAAATCATGAAAATAATAATAAATTAGGAAAAGTGCCATGGGACCGTGCTCATTGGCCGGCCGGCCATGCCCTGGCCATAGCGGTCCCACATTTCATGATTACTTCATTTTATTATTTTCTTCATGGTTGGCTCTTTGTCTTTCAAGGAGCCGATCCCATGCATTTTCATAATTTGACCTAATTTGCGCAATTACATGTATTAGGTCCAAAACTCTTCCAAACGACTTGGAATTTCATCAAATGATCGTCAGTCGATCCCGTGACCAACCAGGGATGGTTTCATTACCCTTGGTCGGTCCTTCATCTCTTCATAATTTATTAGGTTTTATCACCTAAGGTTCAGACGAACATTATTCGAATAAATGATTAAACCAGCATTTAATAATCTTTTCACCAACTGGTCTTCAAGAGACTTTGGTATTTTGCTCACTTGAGCATCTGGGTGTTACATGGTCGATTCATCATCCCATGTAGCCGGTCCCTCTTTCACTCCTCGGTTGATTTTCAATGAATCATCAATTGATCAACAATTTAGCAAAATTAGGGTTTTGGATCCAAAACTCTGCAAAACATAATTCTGAGCAGATTCAAACACTAATAATTTTACGTTGATCCCATGATCAATATTCTAATTAGTTATACTCGGTTCAGTTACCATTATTTTAAATTAATATTTGGTCCTGCTACCAATAATTCATCAAATGAGCAACATTTGCTCAAATGAGCAATATTTTCTCAGACTAAGGAATGTTGGTTCAACTATGAATATTTAACAATTCATCGGATGAGCAATATTTTCTCACATTAACTATCAACATTTACTCGTCTCAATAGACACGTTCAACTCATGAGTCTTAGAACATTTGCAAATCACGTTCGACTCAGCAATACAAGGACTCAACGTCTCATGAAGTCAGCAACTGACTAACTAAATACACCTCTTCCTTGCAGATTCCACAATCACGAGACATCAATCGTGTCACATGGGGGGATATTAACTAGGATTTTGGTCTGGCGGCCTACAACACGTGTGTTCACCCACGATGAAAATGTGAGCAAGTCGTGCAATCAGTTGAAGGAGTTAGCAAAGTAGTGGGTAGAAAATCAACCAAGTCTCCGCACGATGAGAAACTGGTTTTAACACGATTTCCACTTCCCCACTCTTTGACTCCATCAACTGTCACACTTCATGGGATCAAGGTGTTTACAATTCTAAGAATATAAATAAGTCTCTGAATCATGATTGAACAACAGACAATTCTCGATTGACAGGCTTTCGTCTATACGAACTCATCGTCTTAGGAATTACTCTCAACTGAGTAAGTTCAATCATTCAGAAACTATTTTCACGCAAAATACACAATATACCAACAATCCTTGATCACCATTGATCTCATACATTTCTCAGCTTCCCTCCTAAAGATCGACCCATCCTCTCTTGTGACCGAATTGACTCTGGGACGACCATTGTCTTGGTTTAGGCCGGAGTCCTACAGATTTATATGTCGAACTTAAAGCACTCCCTTCTTGCAGTGCATCTGTGTGAGGTTAAAAATTTCGCCCAGTTCAAGGAGACTCCTCAGCACGGTCGTCTCCTCAATTCCGTAAAAACCAGCAAATCTTTTTCCCCATGTATAGATTGGCGACCACAGTGGGATATCATTCTCTCGGTTTCAATCTCAATTCTAACAAAGATGGTTGATCTTAGGTCTAGGTTAGTTACAAATGTAAATGACGCTAGCACTAGCAACAATAACAATGATGGTATTCCAGAAACCATTCATGCTTCCAACAATGGTGGTGACGTTAATCCTCCTCAGCCCAACACTGGAAGTCACCCTCTCTTCGGCCGACATCCTGAAGAAGTCAGAGAAAATCCGCCTACCATAGGCGATCTCATGAAGGTGCAAGAAACTATTGCAAAGAATCAGACTGACATGACTGCCACTCAAAAGGAATTATTCAATTATCTCAAGACTCTAACAAACAAGGTGTCAGAGGGAACTCAGGAGAAAGGAAAATATAAGGAAACATCTTCAGACGTTGATCCAGAAGTCACTTCAATCCATGAAGTAGATGATGAAGAAGTTCTTAGAGCTAAAACTATAGACAATCTGCCAGCGACGGAGCAATCCAGTTTCATCACTCGAGAAGACTTGGAGCGCCTCTTGGAGGACCGTGAAAAATATAAAACTTCATATGTCCATCGTCACCAACCTCCATACCCTGCTGCTACACAAAGGATTCCTTTACCAAAAGGTTATGTCTCTCCAACATTCACACTTTATGATGGAACGGGAAATGCTCAGAACATGTATCTTGGTTTTTGGAAGCATTGGGCGAACATGAGCATAACCATGTTGTCCGCCTTAAGGAATTTTCAAAATCTCTGAAAGGCAGGGCATATACCTGGTACAATCATGATCCGAATATCATAGAGTAACAACCTATAGACTTGTGCATCAACGACATGATCCCGGTCTACAAATATTTATTGAAAAATATTTGTTTCTAGACCTTTTCAGAACTTCATGAAGCGGCGAAGAGATCAACGACTACTGCACCCGCTTTACTGGAAAGAGCAAAAGCTACAAAATATGAGGAACCACGAGAGACTCGAGGTAGCAGGCATCTGATCAACAAACAATACAACCTCCAGCCTTCCACAAATGTTGTTGCAGAAGGGAGCAAACGGAAAGCCGAACCGTAGCGCAATCCTGCATCTTCTGCTCCTCCGAAAGCACCAAGAAAAGGTAATCAAACACGGGATGCACAAGCTCCAACCCAAAGCACAGATCTAGCGGAACCTGACTTTCCCCTCTCTATTAAAGAGGTCATTGAACTACTGGATGCCTGGATCCAAGACGGTGCGATCAAGTTGTCGTATGTCAGAAAAGAACCAACTGAAGAGGAGATGGAGAACCCTTGCTATTGTCGTTTCCATAGGTTCGTCAATCATCCCACCAGCGACTGCAGGGTCTTGAAGCGCATATTCAATGAAAAGGTCGAATTAGGGGAACTTAACCTGGGGACTGAAGGAGTACACAGGGACCCTCTTCCAGTCAGGACTTTCTCCATCTCTGAATAACCAGTCAAAGAAGCAGTTCAGTCGTTGATGAAACACGTCAGCGAATTGCTTTATCTGTCGAAGGCTCAAAGGGGAGACATGTTCACGGATTTGAATCATATAGTATCTAGGAAACGTCTAATGATCCTAGAAGTACCTCTTGAGCCCCCAGCCACTGACAAAGAAATGTATGAATGGGTACTGCTCACCATAGTGCATCTCAAAGGAAATGAATTTAGAAGAGTGTTCGTTGATGTTGGCACAGCCATCAACATCACTCCTTTGAAAACTCTCAGAGCCGCTGGCATTACTCGACAAGAAGCTACACATGCTCCCATGTCAATCATAGATCATGAAGGGACACTCAGAGATGCATACGGCTACGTCATCCTCAAGGTCAGAGAAAACTCGGTCTGCACTGAGACCAAGTTTTATATAATCTTGGAAGATCCAGGATATGACATGATTCTTGGACGACCTTGGATTCGTGCTGGAAAGGTGACTCTAATGCCTTCGGTTGAAGAAATCTCTGATTCAGAAGAAATATAAGATACTCCATCATTCGAGCATCTGGAGGAAGTTAAATCCTTGGTGGAATTAGCACAGAAACCTGGAGAAAGTGCACACTCTTTCATCAAAAGGTTCCGTACTTAGGCAAGTCTGATTCCCCTTCATGCACCTATATTACCAATGTTTAATCATGTTGCCATGGTCCGGGGACTTCTTCCCACTGTAAACTTAGTTGTCGCAAAGTCCTATGAGTGGATAGACTCACCATGGAAATCTTACACCAAATGGTTGAACACAAAGCTTCTTCAAACTGAGCATTCTATCAAAAGGTTTATTGTTGAAGACATGGCTCAGCATGACAGAAAGTACTCTGGATACTCCCCTTTCCATGAATGTCCATATGTGCCACAGCCATGGAACTCCACCACACGAGGAATTCCGAATCAACATAATATATTCAAAGCGCGGACGACCAAGCCTAACAAATTCCATGAAGGAGACCTAGTTCTCAAAGCAACTAAGCACAACCTTCATTATGCAAGAAACTCCAATTGGGAATGACTTTTCGTGGTTGCTAAATCTATAGTTGGAGGATACTACAGGCTGATCAACACAGATGGAAGGTTCGTACCAGTGATACACGAGAATTGGCTTAAAGCATTTAATGCCTGAAGTTATTGGGAATTTGAGGTACTAGGCGTTTGAACATTCATGACGTCTGGATTTGGCATTTAGGATTTTCTTTCATTGTATTTCAATTTTTCCAAAACGTTTGCAATACTTGCATTCAGTATTTGAATTCAACAATTTATCAAAATTCAGTCCATTTTACTTAAAGAAAATCTCTATCAAATCCAAAGAAAATCCTCAATCATCTACTTATCCAAAACCAAAAAATAAAACCTCACATCTCTCAGAAGTTCAAGATATTATGAAAAAGAAATCAAATAAAATCAGCAAATAAAGATTTTCGCTCCTCTGCATCCTTCAAGACTTGTAAAGCCACCTTCTCCATGTTCAACTCTTCAGTCAGCCTAGCAATTTTGTCTTCTTTCTCCTTCACAACATCATTGGGAAAGGGTATGTTATTCTCACATGAGTCTTTGATAGCATCCATCTTCTTACGAATCCACTTCACGTTGAAGCCAAGTCTCTCAGAATTCTCCAAATTGAACTCAACGCTGAATCCACCAACTAGTTCGTGATATGGGAGTGATGCATCAAATGGAGGATCAAAAGCAATCCCTGCACTCGGGTACTCATGCACCACTATATGATTCTCAATTACTGGAGCAACTGTTACAGTCAGGGCGACAGTTTCTTCAGTTTCTTCCACTCGTGGTTCGGCTTCTTCCGCCACTAGAGCAACAATAATTGAAGTCTCAGTTTCCATAATGGTTTCAGTAGAAATCCCCTCATGGAATTGAAGTGCAGAGGTGGTTTGCCCTTTATCAATAACACAGGGTTGTTCGAATCATCATTATTGATTCCATTATTCTCAACTTTGGGATTTAGTACCTAATACGAAGATTACATGAGATTAGAGCAATCTAAACATGGAAACCAAATGGAATCATAAACTACAGTATACAAGTGGTCTAACATCATCAAAGTTCATCATTATGCATTCAAGACATGAGCAAATAGCGTGAAAGTTATAAAAACACATTTTACAACAAGCTCGTCTAAGAGGATTTTACACTGCCCTGTACAAAACGACGAACTGGGAGCAATTGGTGAAGTCAATTGGATGTTATATACCATTCTCTTAGTATGGATGTTATCTACAACATATCAAAATTTCATATCAATTGGATGAATTAGCAAAGAGATATGATCAAAACATTAGACTACATGACAGCTGAAAATCTTCTGAAAGTCTTCTGGAAGTTTACTGTTTTGTCGATTTCGACCCTAAACGTCCTAAAAACTTAAAAAGCTCCTTTGCTAAAGCTTGTAAATTTTTTGGGCATGAAGATACATGGGTAGATCGCAAAATCCGACATCGGATGAAGATTTTATGGCGTTTTTGCTAAAGCGCTGAATTCTGGAATTTCTGGTGACGTATTTCGGCAAAACTTTTCCTATATTCATATGAATTCCCATTCATTCATTCATAAATCAAGAAATTTATACTTCTATGGATAAAATGCAAGAGAAATACTTACTTGGGTGGTCTCTGAAGCATTCAAAGAACCTGAATCGCCCGTATCAACATCAAGAGCACCATTGCTTTCATTCGGTGTTGGGATTTGGGAATTTTCTTTATCGCTATTTTTCGAAGATGAACGAACATCATCGGTCTCCACTTCCATGGAGACATTCTTCTGGATATATTCTCAACAATTAGCATTTTGTCTATAAAGCATCATAATTGGTTATACGAAGAAATACTTACGGTCTCTTCTTCATCACTCAAGCCAGAAATTGTCTGCCCAGCAGCAGAGAATTGAAGACCGTCAATACTGGATGGAGTGAAGTTCTGCAACAGAATAACAAATATTGGTTTTCTAATCCTAATAATAAGGATGACAAGAAGTCACAACAATAGAAGTACTGACAACTCACCAAAGAAACAACCGGGGACTTTATGATATTGGACCACAGTTTATAATTCTTGCTCATGCCTTCTCCGCCATGAACAGTTGCTTCAGTTTCTGAGAGGTATACGTTGATTCGAGGTCTTACGTTACGACCTTCCTGTGAAATTTTTTGATGCAATAATAATCAAACACAATTATCATAATTTTATGAAGATTATGCAAAGAATACTCACTTGTGAACATCCTGTAGATGTTTTCCGTTTATCACCACCAGGGAAATGCTTCAGTCTTGGTCGAGTAACAATCATCTCAGCATAAGGAGGCTCCTTCACCAAAGGTTGATCAACTCTCATGAAATCAAGTAAACGCCCGAGTTGTTGATCCCAAAAGTTTATGTAACCTAGAGTTACATATGTGACTCGCTCAGAGTTGTGCGGTCTAAACGGGTCATGAGTTGTTCAACTGATGGTTTCCTCCTCCGAAAAGTCGGAACACACTGATCCATACCCATTTACCGATCTTCCCTATCAATATTATATTTTTCCACCGAGAATTCTCCATGCATTGTTGATATCAGGTAACCAGAAGTGCAACTCAGCATAAAAGACCTCTCGCCGTCGCTCAAATCAGCACCAGATTTCAAAGTCGTACTCTCTTCATCATTGAAAATTGTCAACTGAGAAATATGGGGAGGAATTGATACCCATGGACGGAAGTTGAATTCAGATTCACGGTCTAACACATCAACAAAATGAGTCTTGATTCGGGGATTCTTTACAGACCAGCGCATGATCCTGGCATTGTCCCTCTCAGAGAAAACATGACGAGCATCAGCGTTCAGTCCTTGCAAGATAGTACATGGAATAGGTGCATAATTCTTGAGATGTTCCCGTATCAAAGCTTGAAGAAACATCGTATTGGCATAGCATTCAATCTTCATAAAACCATTCGAGATGCTGGAGTCTATAATCAAGGAGTCTAAGTTAGAGTACAAAGAGCCCAAGAACAGACTACCTATTGGGAGTTGCTCACCCTGAGCCATATTAATGGCAAAAGGAATCATGAACGGATTCAACAGATTTCCGGCATCTTCAAATACATCTCTGGACATCCATAAACACAAGAAAGCAGCAATAGATAACGTACCGTCAACATGCCAGTTAAGAGGAGTATCTCTCGACCACCAATGCATCAACCAATGAGCATAACAACCTTTGTTGTCAGATACCCTTATTGATCTCCTCCATTGCAGCTGTCAAGATATTAGACATTTCTATTTCCTCTAAGGAAGAAGACCTTCAGGAAGGTTACCCGTGATTGGAAGATGCAACAAAGCAACTACATCCCCTAAGGTGATGGTAAATTCTCTACATCTGCATATGAAAGTGTGAGTTGGACTACACCAACGATCAAGTAGATCTACCATACCTCGCACATCGTGAAAAATGAACAAGTCTCCAGAGGCTTGGATAAACTGTATTTGTGCATCATGCAACATGGCTCGAACACAAGGAAAACCCAACATATACCTCGCCCATCCAGAAAACTTTTCCAAAGGTCGTCGAGAAAGCTTGAACTCAATGATTGGCGCAGAAAAATATCCTCGTTCAAGACAGAACCGAATGGCTGCCTGAGGAGTCACCAATTTTTTCTGAGTAACCTCTCTAGGGTTTACCAGAAGACGAAATGCTGGAGTTCTGAGGCGCTTTTCAGGTCCTTGAGCCATAAAAATGCATCCTCTATGTTCGGAACATTCTTGATTCCAGGTGTTTCATCTTCTTCTTCACCAATATAAGTCTCATCCATGCATATATCATCTCTGGAGACATCATTTTCTTGAGAGTTAGACATCATTGCGAAGTAGTTGTAACATGCACACAATACTCTACTTCAGTATATCATCCATACGAGATGCAAACTTCGACAAGATGATGGAATTATGTACACGGCAAAACATCTACGAAAACGGTAATTATTAACTCTTACCTCTTTACAATTCCAGTAATTGTGATATAAGAATTAGCGCTCCAAAATTTACTCGTTACTTGAAACCTGTGAAAACGAACGAAGCCTTATTATTTGAAAATTGAAACCTGATTTTCCATAAAATCATGAACTTAATTTTCATGGTGTGAACAACCACAACTGAGTTATAAAACTTACACCAAGGCAATATATAATCATAAATAAATTGTCTAACTTCAAGGGTTGCTCAAAACCTATATTTTGATTTTAACAAGATAATAAAAACGTGAATTATTCATGTAAAAATTTTCAATTTTTTTCTCTTTAACGTGAGCAAACTCACGTAAATAAAATATGTCATATATTTTTCATGGAACATGTCACGGTTTCATAATAAAAAAAAAAGAATTTTTTTTTTTCCTTCGTACGATCGTCTGTCTTCGAAACGAAGGTTTATGCTAATTTTGTGAAAACTCACACCTTTTAAGATAAAGTTTTGGTTTCCATGGAAGCTCATAAATTTTTTTTTATCACTATACACAGATCTATGTAAAAAAAAAATCTCTTCTAAATCAGGGATTATTACTAGTTTCTTAAACTAACGATCGAACGAACATACGTTCCTAAAATAAGGGTTTTTTTCATAAAACTCACATCCAAAAACTGTGTACACACATTATTTTTTATGATGAACAACTCATGAACAAACATCAATCTTTAAAAATAAAAAAAATTCGCGTACCTGTCGGCGTCGGCCGGACGGTGGCGGCTCCGGCTGGACGGTGAAGCTCCGGCGGAATTTTCTGCTACTCCTCCTGCTGCTGATGTGAAGGTGGTAAAGGGGTGAAGGTGATGGTCGGATACGAAGGAGAAATAATAAAAGGTGTTTTATCCCTTTTATACCAAATTTTATTTCCAAAACCTAAAGATTTCCTTTTTGGACCCGGGCCCGTGAATCCTAAACCGACCGAGGTTCCATCACCAAGCCAGCGGTTCTACATAAATTTAGGCTCATTAGACGACGCTCTATCATGCCACTGGGATCTTCATTCAAGCCATGGTCCGTTCATGCAGTCGAAAATCCGGTAACATCTTATTTTACGACTAAGTTCAACTACTTATTTTCGTTTGTAACAGTAACAAGAAATCACCATCCAGTGATGACTGGGGAACATGACTGTCCCTCACTAAGAAGGGGACTTAATGTATATGGTGGATTTTCAACAAAGGCTAAAATCATAAAACCATAATTATACATGCTCCTGATCCAGCAATCAGAAGAGTATTGAGGCTCATGTCTCTCATCGAAGCATGAAAGCTCATGCCACAAGAATCTCTGACTGAGAATACTGCCTCTCAGAGTATATGTAGATGTGTATTCTCTCAGCTGAGGCAACGACATATCTCATAAATACTGAGCAATTTCAGTAATCACCTCTGTAAAGAATTGAAATGATTGGACGGCTCCTAGATGTATTACTCACTAGTATAGAGCACTACGTCTTTAGGACGTCGCAATGTTCCCTGACTTTACAGAATAAACATTCAAATCGAGCGTTCTTCTTCAGCTAGCTCATACCTCGATTTCAAAACAATTATAATGCTCCTAAACAGCATGCCTGCTAGTATAGAGCCACCAATAAATTATTTCTAGTCGCAAGATTCATCAATTGAATTCCTAGAAAAATACTATGCACTCCACATAATATTTTATTACTTCAATTTATGGTTATTCCCAGAAGGATTCCATGGGTTAGTAATAAATACTCAACGTACGGGCATCTGAGCCACCATCAAGCAAGCTCCGAGAAAATGGTGCAAATGCATTTAGCAATAAATGCACTAACGAGCACCTAAATGCACAAACGAGCATTCCAAAACACGAATGAACGATGAAACCATGGAGAAAATAATAATAATAAATTATTTAAGGAGGCATCTAAGGGGACCAAGCCCATTGGCCGGCCGGTCATTCCGTCGTGGCCGGTCCTACGCCCCTTCCTTTATTTTATCATATTTTATTATTTTCCTTGATCCCGTGAAAATCCTTTCGTTTGAGCAAATCCCTTCAATTCGTGGTATTTCCTTCACATCAAGGAAATTATACAAAAGTTACATAAAATTAGGAAAGGTGTCACGGGACCGTGGTCACTAGCCGGCCGGCCATGCCCTAGCCGTGACCGGTCCCACACTTTGTAATTCCTTATTTTATTAATTATTGTTTTCATTGTCTCATGGAAATTCCTTAATCTTATGAAACTCCTCAGTTTCATGGTATTTCCTTCACATCAAGGAAATTATAAAAAATTTACATAAAATTAGGAAAGGTGTCATGGGACCATGGTCACTAGCCAGCCGTCCATGCCCTAGTCGTGACCAGTCCCACATCTTGTAATTTCTTATTTTATTAATTATTTCCATCATCTCATGGAAATTCCTTAATCCTATGAAACTCCTTCGTTTCATGGTATTTCCTACACATTAAGGAAATTATACAAAAATTACATAAAATTAGAAAAGGTGTCACGGGACCATGGTCACTAGCCGGTCGGCCATGCCCTAGCCGTGACCGGTCTCACACCTTGTAAGTCCTTATTTTATTAATTATTTCCATCATCTCATGAAATTCCTTGATTTTGTGACATTTCTTTCACATCAAGGAAAAGACATAAAATTCGGGAAAAAATCACGGGACCGGGCCCTTGCAGGCCGACTATGCCCAAGCGGGTCCCACACGCCCTTATTTTATTATTATTAATATTTTTTGTTTTCCTCATCTCATGGAAACTCTTTCACTTCAAGGAAACTCCTTGATTTCTTCAAACTCCTTGATTTCATGATATTTCCCTAAAATCATGAAAATAATAATAATTTAGGAAAAGTGCCATAGGAGCATGCTCATCAGCCGGCTGACCATTCCCTGGCCATAGCCGGTCCCACACTTCGTGATTCCTTCATTTTATTATTTCCTTCATCTTATGAAGTTTCCTCAGTTTCAGCGAAATCCTTGATTTCTTCATATTTTCTCAAAATGTTGTTCAAACGCACATCAGAAAATATCAAAATTCTCAAGACTGAGACATGGACACTTTGGCGACGTGAGAATGTTACCTTGGACGACCAAGGTTGGCTATTTGGCTTGCAAGGAGCCGATCCCACGCATTTTCATAATTTGACCTAATTTGCGCAATTGCACGTATTAGGTCCAGAACTCTTCCAAACGACTTGGAATTTCATAAAATGATTGTCAGTCGATCCCGTGAACAACCAGGGACGGTTTCATTACCCCTTGGTCGTTCCTTCAACTCTCCATAATTTATTAGGTTTTATCACCTAAGGTTCAGACAAACATTATTCGAATAAATGATTAAACCAGCATTTAATCATCTTTTCACCAACTAGTCTTCAAGAGACTTTGGTATTTTGCTCACTTGAGCATCTGGGTGTTACATGGTCGATTCATCATCCCATGTAGCCGGTCCCTCTTTCACTCCGCGGTTGATTTTCAATGAATCATCAATTGATCAACAATTGAGAAAAATTAGGGTTTTGGATCCAAAACTCTGCAAAACATAATTCTGAGCAGATTCAAACACTAATAATTTTACGTTGATCCCATGATCAATATTCTAATTAGTTATACTCGGTTAAGTTACCATTATTTTAAATTAATATTTGGTCCTGCTACCAATAATTCATCAAACGAGCAACATTTGCTCAAATGAGCAATATTTTCTCAGACTAAGGAATGTTGGTTCAACTATGAATATTTAACAATTCATCGGATGAACAATATTTTCTCACATTAACTATCAACATTTACTCGTCTCAATAGACACGTTCAACTCATGAGTCTTAGAACATTTGCAAATCATGTTCGACTCAGCATTACAAGGACTCATCGTCCCATGAAGTCAGCAACTGACTAATTAAATACACGTCTGCCTTGCAGACTCCACAATCACGAGACATCAATCGTGTCACATGGGGGGATATTAACTAGGGTATTGGTCTGGAGGCCTATGGCACGTGTAGTCACCCATGATGAGAATGTGAGAAATTCGTGCAATCAGTTGAAGGAGTTAGCAAAGTAGTGGGTAGAAAATCAACCAAGTCTCCGCACGATGAGCAACTGGTTTTAACACGATTTCCACTTCCCCACTCTTTGAATCCAACAACTGTTACACTTTTTGGGATCAAGGTGTTTACAATTCTAGCAATATAAATAAGTCCCTGAATCATGATTGAACAACAAACAATTCTCGATAGATAGTCTTTCGTCTATACAAACTCATCGTCTTAGCAATTACTCTCAACTGAGTAAACTCAATCATTCAGAAACTATTTTCACGCAAAATACACAACACACCAACAATCCTTTATCACCATTGATCTCACACATTTCTCAGCTTCTCTCCTAAATAACTACAGATTGATCTCTCGAACTTAAAGCACTCCCTTCTTGCAGTGCATCTGTGTGAGGTTAAACATTTTGCTCGGTTCAAGGAGACTCCTCCGCACGGTCGTCTCCTCAATTCCGTAAAAACCAGCAAAATTTTTTTCCCCATCTACACCCTCACGTTGGCAATTGGCCAATGATGTGCGTTTTCAGGCCCGGATAGCATCCCACTTACGAGTGGAAACCTGGATGATCGTCAGGGACGGTGGGAAACTGGATTCTGTTCCACACAGTTCTGTGCTAAGATTTTGTCATTTCGATGACATTTTCAACCTTGTGAACTTTAGGGACTCCTGAGTGTGTGGTATGCGACGCTCACTTAGGATACCTACTTGAGATATCCTTTTGGCAACTGGCCAATTGAGATTCTTGGTAACATTATGGACACTTTTGGATCCCTGGACAGGCGGTAGGGGACGGTTGCTCAGAAGGTCTAAATTGATGTTCACGACAACTTGAAAAAACCCGTGATTTCTGAGCATCTGGTATGGAATTTTTGTTCAGGAATCCAAACCGAAGAGTTTTTCCACAATAGTTTTATTTTGAATTTCGGGGACGAAAATCTTTAAAGGGGTGAATGATGTAACACCCCGGATTTTTAGCATGGCTCATGCTCAAAGATGCGCCATGGCATCAGATGAAGCTTCATCTCAAGCTTCTGTTGCGTTAAGAAGAATATTGGCCTACATCCAATATTGCAGAATCATTGTGCATCAGGCCAGAGAGGGCTGGCCGAGTGAATATTGCATAATCATTGTGCAACGCGCCAAAGTGAATTTTGCACAATCATTGTGCAACAACCAGAACGATGGTGCGCAATCATTGTGCAACAGGCTAGTGAAGGCCGTCCAGGTGATGTTGCACAATCATTGCCGGTTATTCAATAATACATGACAACAGCCTGTCCTTAGGACTTGGTGAAGTCATTTTGCTTCCCTTTCCAAAGTTTTAGAAATTGCAAGTTAACATATATAGGAAGGGGTAGTTGGTTGAAGGTGCATATGCAGACCATGTACCAAGTAAGCTTCATAACTTAGCCGAAAGGGTATAAATGATGCGTAAGACTCATTTATAGTTGTGTAGCCTTTCCAATGGGGCATATGCTGTGAAGGCATTACTATGCCATGTCGCGGACCTGATAATGCGCAACCTTTGTGCATTTTGACGGAACGGCCTACACGGACTAGGCGATTGCCACTAATGCTCCGCCACGACCTTGCAAACGAGTTATTTTAAGTTGTTGTCCCTTCGAGGATGAACTACGGCTGTCCTTGATCCCTTTAGAGTAGGGAAGGGTACGTAGGCAGCAGAAATGAGTTGCAGCATTTCCGGTCCAGCACTTTGTCGCTCATATCATCTATTTGAGAGATGATTGCGGCACACTGGCCTCTCATATCATCTGGCTTGGTAGCTCGACGCAGGAGATGATTGTGGTCAAACTTGATGAGACAAGTTGATGCATATGAGCAAGCTATAACCTATCTGGAGGCTAAAAACCCGAGTGTCGTAATTTATCTCAAGACGGATCTAAATTGATTGGAAACGTCCCAACGATCAAGACGTGATCTAAGCATCACGGTCTTGGAATTTTAGCCAAATTCTATTGTTTAGGGCCTCAAAAGGCCGTTTTTCCCGTTTTAAGAAAGTTTTTGTTTTCTTAATAAACCCTTTGCAGAACAATGGTTAGTTGGAACGGTGTGGAAGCTAATTTAGCTGCATCATGCTTGCAAGAGAAAATGGACATGCATTTTCCTAGCTTTAAGGACCGGTCAGTAGAATAATAATGGCGCACCGGGGGAGTTATGGCATGCGCGCCCTGGCGTGCTAGGCGTAATTTTCCGGTCCGTCACAATAACTCAGTTGAACCCACCAAGCGTTGTTATGTCAAGTTTGGTTGTCATATTTTAGTATCAAAACTCATCTAGAGTCGCTTGACTAATGATAGGTGTCTAAAATAATTGATATTTATCTATTGTTTATGCTTTCTTTGTGAGTTTTCTTGTAAATTATGTATCTTATGTTTGCTTTTAAGTTTATTAGGTGCAATGGAGTCGTTTGAAGCAAAAGAACAATAAATAGGAGCGAAAAGCACAAAGCATCATTCCATGAGCAAATGCTACCGGGAGCTAGGACAAGGATAAAGAGCTGCTGTGGGAATTACTAAATGTAGTCATCATATAATGAGGGGAATCCAAACTGTTCCTAGTAAAAGGGTTACCAATTTAGGTGGCCATTATCAGAAGAATGGGTGCCTCAAGTAATTTTTATCATTTCTCAATCATCTGATTTCTAACTCAGTAGTGTGCGGCTGAGTCCAAAGGGGAGAGTGCAAATATGGAAGATTGAAGAGGAAATGAAGGCGATGTTTTTGGTGGATCGAGTTTGTTGTTGTTGCTGATTTGAAGCTAAGAAAGATGAAATCTCACGAGTCTGGTGGTGATGATTGTTGAGAAGAAATGAACAAATTAGGGTTGTGAATCTTGTTGAGATAGAAATCAGAAACTGGGTTTGAAGAATAAAGGTGATTCTGAAATGGAAGAAATCGATGGGGATTCCCTGAGCTGCTATTAACTATTGGCGATGAAGAATTTGAGTGGAATCTAGAATTTAGGATTTGTCTCTAATTTGGGATTTCAGGAAGGATTAGATGAAGTTTTCGAATTGAGAATGGAGGAATTGAGATGCAGACGTAGAACAAATGGGACTTTTATCGATGTAGGAAGAAGGTTGAGCTGTAGAAGATGGGTTTGTATGGATGAGTCTGTAATTCAGACTTGGTTGTGTGATGAGAGATAATGAGAATAGATTGATGGGTCTTGAGCTCGACTGAGTTTAATGGTAGGCAGATGTAGTTCATGTTGGCAGTGATGCAGAGATGGGTATTTGTTCTTGGTGGTTAGCAGTGACCGATAAGTTGAGCCTGAAGATGCAAAAGAGATGATAATATGCAGCTGTTGGTGGTGAATCAGAAGAGATTGCCGCTGTTGACAGCAAAGGAAGATAAGGAAGCTCAGCTTTGATGTTGTTGAATTAATGGAGGCTCAAATGAGGTGTTGGTGGATTGTTTACAAGGATGTTAATTGATATTTTACAGTGCTAGTGATGGCAGGATGATGGAGATGGCTGGAGTTGAAGCAATGGCTTGAGATGGTTGCAGAGGACAAGAACAAGGATGCTGCTGGTGGTATGTTAGAGTTGCAGTTTGCAAAATTGAAGAAACAGATGGTGGTTCTATGAAGTGTTTGCGGAAATGAAATGGAAGGCTTGATATCGAAATAGGATGGTGGTCTTGCTGGTGGTACAAGAAGCTATAGGTGCAGTGACTTGAGCATGATTTGTATGAATCCAGTTAGAAAGGTGGTCGTCCTGTGGCAATAGTGAACAGGTAGTGAGAAGCTGTTGGTCTTGTTGTTGTTGCTTAAATGGTTTGTGTCGAGTTGATTGCAGCCAAGATAGAATTGGTGGTGCACAAGCAGGGAATGGAAGTGCTGAATAGATGAATGTTAGGAGTTGTATATGAATGAATGATTGTGCAGGGAAATTATCCTGAGACAGGCCAGAAATCAACAAGAAAACCAGGGAAATTATCCTGAGACAGGCCAGAAATCAACAAGAAAACAAAGTGAACTCTGCTGGAATTTCATTCAGCCGAGTTCACTCAGTGATCCGATCCGACTCAGCTGACCCGGTTCGATTCAGATGGACTTGGACCTGCTTTGACTGGGCTTCACTTGTGGGCTGTTTTAGTAGCCGGATTTTGGTAAAGGATGGGTACGACCTAAGTTAAAAAAATCATAAAAGGGAAAGTATAAAATAGAGACTTATCTCTCAACCAGTATCTTATCTCTTCTTCTACTTTTGTTTTAGGGTTTAAAAACATGAAACTTCTATTTATTCTTGTGATGAACTCATTTAACATGAGTACTTAATTTTATCATTGGTTATGGATTAGTTGGGTTTCACATAACATGAATCCTTGTTTGATATATTAGTTTTGTCTCAATATTATCGTTTATGATTCACCATTAATATTGTTACATGATTTGAATGCTTGTTTAGTCGAGCCGCGAATCGATTGAGTTTTCTTTCATCTTTATTGCTAGATTAGAGTTTATTATACGCATAAGTGATAAATTTCTGATTGCAAGTAGCACAATTGTGAGTATTGCTTGTAGTGATACATCCTAGTAGTCACAAGTGAATTGTAACCTTTGCTAAATCGGATTAGTGCTTTTACACGTTCGATTGCTTTGATTGGCATGATTCATAGAACTTAATGCATCTAGGGAATTAAACTTGATTAGTGCTTTTACACGTTAGGTTGTTCTCTTAGATAGAATTCATATTCGCATTTTTTAATATGATTATTGATGACAGAAGGAGATTTGCGGGATATACTTGCGATCAAGGTTTCCTAGGGACTTTGATAAAGAGAGATTAAATATCAATTCTAGTTATTAAGACAAGAACATGTTAGTGAATGAAAACGATATCCTTAACCAAAATCTTTATATCTTGATTTGCGTGTTTGCTTTAATTTATTTGTTTTTAGTATAACTTATTTTATAAAAATCAGAAAACCCTCCTTGTTACCTTTGTTTATATAAGAAATCGAAACAAACGACAACCTAAACCTCTCTGTGGGAACGATCCTTTCTTGCCCTTGCTTCATAATATATTCTGAGTAGTAAGAAAGTGTAATTATTTTTGACGCCTACGACAATGATCAAATTTTGGCGTCGTTGCCGGGGAGGCCGCGGTTGTCATTTGTTTTTGGTTTCTTATTTTATTTTATTTTTGTTTTTTTTTAGTTTTTCTTATTTTATGGTTTTAACCTTGTTTTGAGAATCTTGTTTCAGGTACCAATTTCTATGGACGGAGCATATTGGAGCAATGGGTACGATTATCAACCTCAACAAAATCATGACAACTATCACCCTTGCGGGGAATATAAAACCAATCCTTTGGTTATGGTCAATATTCTACGTACCCTTTGAGTTATTCTCATATATATCAACCTTCTTATGATATGTATGTATGTGAGCAACCACAAGGAGGGGAGAGTTGTACCCCTATTCATATTTCTTCGAGTTTTGTAGATGAGATGCAATAATTTATGGTCAGCATGGAGTCAGTTTGTAGACAACCAAGCATGGAGTCAGTTTCATCGATCGAATATGCTAATAGTATGTTTGACCCAATTTCTTATCGTAGTTATGATCATTCACCCATTCAGAGGGAAGATAATTGGCCTAGCAATACTGAAGTAAGTGATTCCACTTTTTCCTTGTCGAACGAGCTTTACCAACAAATGGAACACTATTTTCAAAATTTGGATGGATCACTCCAAGAGCTTCAAAAAGGTGTTTCCAATTAAAGACAAGGCATTGAAGAATACAAAGAGGACATGCAAAATTCTGCAAAAGACCAATCTTTGGGAAGTGGTATCCAATCTTATGTTAACTATGATAGTGATGGTGACTATGAAAATACATTAACTGAACCAATTTATGGTGACATCCCCGAGGAGTGTACAATGGAGTCTTTTTGAGATCAAGGTGAAGATGAAAAGAAATATGATGAAACTAGTGTAGCTTACTCGGGCATTGATCTTTATAACGATCAAGAACCTATTCAAAAGGTAGATCTTTAGAATGATGCAATGATTGTTCTAAAAAAGTTCCTTATGGTGAGACTTGAATCCGCAGTGGAGTATGTGCCTTGCAACAAAGAGGAGTATGTTGAGAATGAAACCAATTTGATCCATATTGTGGAAGACCCAATTGAGATTGCAAAGGATTTTAATGATGATGTTAATGCCGAGACTTTAGTTAAGGTAGAAACGGATGAAGAATGGTTGCAAGGTTTGATAGAGGACCATGATATACAAGAGGTGAATAATTCACTTGAATTTTTCAAGGATGAAGAGGATTCCGTGCTACAAGAGATTGTGATAGGTTTGTCTAACCCTTTACATATTGTTTCTTCTCCTTTACCTCTTATTGGTCTAAATGTACGTGCTTCGAGAATATTGTTGAATGAATTTGTTTCTCGATTTCCGCCCATTAGAGATACTTGATTCTCTTACTATGCAGGTTTTGGAACAAGAAACCGTGGAAGTTCCCGAATTTTATGTTCTATATCCACTTCCAAGTGTGGACAAGAATAAGTATGGGGGAAACTTCTTTCAGTTGATAGCTTCGTTTCTGTTTTATAGTACTAATATTTGTGCGAAGCTAGTGTTTGCAAAACAGGTGCTATGGGTGGATCCCCAACTTTTCCGATTATTGGTGTATGGAGAATTCGTCTTGCAAGTCGGGCTGACGACTTTAAACCAAGCGCTAAATGGGAGGCAACCCACTGGTTTTTGTATCTATCTCTATCTTTTTATTTCTCAAGTCTTTTATCTTTATTTTTTTATTTTGGATATTTGCATATCAAAATTCCAACTTTTAGAGGTTTTTGAACAATTTAGAATAAACACTAGCCTTTCTTAGTAGATGGAATTTTTTCTTGACGATGAGGTATATATTGGCTGAGTTGGGATAAGATGCCAACTAAATAGCTTGTTTAGTGTTTGTCCTCTATTGTTCAGAAATATCTATGAGTTGGAGTATGAGTTTTTATTATGCATTTTATTTTCTTATTGTGTATATATATCATGTTATGAATTTATCATCTTGAACTTTACTTTGAATAACTAATTTTTACATTGAGGACAATGTAAAGTTGAAGTGTGGGGGAGTGTTCTCATATAGAGTTTTTAGCCTTGTTAGTTTTCCCTTGTGTTTATAAGAACAAAAAAAGTAGAAAAACTAAAAAAAGAAAGAAAAAAGATGATAAACTCCTAAGTCTAGAACCTTGTGCCTTACACTAATGGAAACATCGTGGTTGTAGGAGTTGAGGAATACATTAGTAGAGTCTATTCATATAAAAATAAATAAAATATAAAAACAAATAACATGATAGTTGTCACCATATGTCGGAGTCATCACCATATCACGTTTTATTTTTATTTTTCCATATTTATGTATTGTTTCTCTAAGTGATTTGGTGGGGCACCAGCATCGAATTGTTATCACTGTTAGGATGAAATAGAGTGAGTGGGTTACTATAAAAAAATAAATAAAAAGATTGACACTTGGATAGCAATATGTGTGTTCTCCCTGTCTCTGTCGCCTAAACAAGCGTGAAATGCAAGATCCATGGGAATTACCATGTAATTTGCTGACAAGAATCATGCGCTTGGATCCAAAAGATTCAATCATGTTGTCGATTCGAAAAAAAAAAAGAGAAAAAAAAAAGAGAAAAAGATAAAGGAAATATTATTATTATTATTGTGTTGAATAAAATCACTGGTTCCCTTGTATATGTCAGTGAATTGATCTAGAATTAAGTTTGTCGACCGCTGGTTCACTTGTATATGCCAGTCGTGTTGATATTAGTATTCTGACCAGTAGCTCAATCCAATAGGATTTTTAGGTTTATTTTGGCAGCAACCTTCAGACAGATATAGGAAACACCGTTCACCTTAGTCAATAGTCCTCCACCATCTACTTTCTATATCCATCTTCTTAATCTTTTCATGTGATTG